>NW_011494898.1:96695-105788 GCF_000754665.1 Bison bison bison
CGGAATTCACTGAGACTCACTTCCATCGAGTCAGTGATGCCATCCAGCCATCTCATCCTCTGTCGTCCCCTTCTCCTCCTGCCCCCTATCCCTCCCAGCATCAGAGTCTTTTCCAATTCATCTATACATCAATATTAATATATCATATTAAAATTTCTAAAACATGTTTACCATTTCATGTTATTAATTTTGTACTTTGTTCTATTTATTAAATTTTTATGAAAGAAAATGAATTTCCTTACTCAAAAATTAAATCCAATCCTCCATTTAATATTTTATTAAACAATGCGTGATTACATTTTTTTATTCATTCCATTCATATTATACATATATGTTGAGCACCTAAGTGACATACTGTGTCACCAAGGAATACAAGTGAATAAAGCAAATGTAGTTCCTACTGCATGGAAACTCTCAGTCTTACAGAGAAGAGGACATAAAAAACAGTATTATTTTATTTCAATTATACTAAAGCCTTCAAAGAGAAGTAAAGGAAAGAATGTTCTCACTTGGGAAGCGTTAGGTACATATGATGCTGGAAAGACAAATAATACTATATATCTTTCTAAGCTGCCTGCAAGGCTTCCCTGGTGCTCAGCTGGTAAAGAATCCACCTGCTGAGCAGGAGACCCCGGTTCAATTCCTTGGTCAGGAAGATCCCCTGAAGATGGGATAGGCTACCTACCCACTCCTGTTTTCTTGGGCTTCCCTGGTGGTTCAGTTGCTAAAGAATCTGCCTGCAATGCAGGAGACCTGGGTTAGGATGATCCCCTGGAGGGGGGCTGGGCTACCCACTCCAGTATTCTTGTCTGGAGAATCCCCATGGACAGAAGAACCTGGAGGGCTATAGCCCATGGGTCCCAAAGAGGCTGCCACAACCAAGCACACAGTACAGAAAGTCAATGATTTCTCTTTACTTAGTTTCAAGTCATCAAAATCTGGGGAGACTATTTTAGACAGACGTTACCTAAATATAATTATTTCTATAGAGTTTACCTAAAAGCTCTTTTTTCTCCTTACTCTTAGAGATCAGAGACCATTAACGTTCCAGAGAGCCAGGTAGATCACTTATATGGCAAAGGCACAAGAGAAATACCAATTCCTTCCAGAAAGCTGGCTTAACCAATTACAAAGGCTCACTTTGATACAGTATCAGAGCTGGCAGAGGCCATTGTCCTCTAGATCTTTAGGCAGCCCCCATTCAACAAGGACAGCCACTCAAAGCCCCATGTCCTAGTGGACAGCCACCCAGGGATTTCCCTGTTGCTTCTGAGATTCCCCCTGCAATTCTTGGGCACCGTATGGTAGCGGATGGCCACCTCAGAAATACCCTACAGTTTTGGGATTATAGCCAGCAACTTTTGGGCCCCCTTGGTTAGTGGACAGCCACCTCAGGATGACCCAGCAACTTTTGGGCCCCACATGCTAGTGTATGCCCTCAATAACTTTCCTTTCCCGATCCTGTATCTTGGCACTCACAGGAGTTTCTGCTGTTTCCTGCCTGCCACCGATTGTTGGTTGTACCCTGCAGGCTTTTGCCCAGCTTCAGGACCAAAGAAAGAATCTGCCATCAAGAACAGAGGCAGGGATTGTTTAATGGATGGTAGGCACTTACATGTCTGAAGCAAGGTCCTGGAGCAACACCCCACCATGTGTGATGCACTGAGGGTGGAAAGTATTAATACATGGTGAAAGGCTTCATTCTGAGAGCAATGGAGGGGTGGGGAGTAGAGGGTGGGGAAGTAGGGAATGGGGAAGGAGGAGAGGGAGATGGGGGAGAGATTGCTGATCATTGGGGGACTGAGATCATGTGGGCTCATTAATTATCATGGAAAGCAGTAGAGGCACACGCCCCTCACCACCCCTTTGACAAAAGAGATCAAATCTGGGCCCTGGGACAAGTACAGAGAAAAGCCAGTCATGTGCATAGGGTGTACTGGTGGGGAAGGGGATGTACAGAGAGTAAGAGAACAGTCATCCTGAATGGCCTAACCATACATACTTAATAGTGAAAAATCACCAATGAGCATCTGGGCCTTCAGAGTTTTTTGCCGGTGAAGGTTTGAACTATCCTGAGAATTACTGCAGTGGGACACAGAGACACAGAGTATGCAAGGGCTATTTAAAATGGCATTGATAGACTTGCCTGACACGGGGTTGTCACAAGCCTTCAATGTGTAAAGAATGCAATTATCTGGAAAATGGGATAAAACAAAGTATGCCAGTACTTCCTCACAACGTAGCAATTCCCAGTACGCTCTCCAGATTCACTGGTCCTTCCCCTGCACCAGCCATTCATACAGTTCTTTCCTGTTTCTTTGTGGTTCTGGCTACCGATTTCTCCTTAAGATTGCAAAGCGTAGTCACTTAGTTGTGCCGACTCTTTGCCACACCATGGTCCTCTGTCCATGGGATTCTCCAGGCAGAATACTGGAGTGGATTGTCATTTCCTTCTCCAGGGGATCTTCCCCACCCAGGGATCAAACCTGGGTCTCCCACATTGGAGGCAGATTCTTTACTGTCTGAGCCACAAGGGAAGCCCTGACAGTGCAAAGCCACCACTTAAAAGTTTGAGTCAAAGTTCTAGGCTTTTCAGAAACTCTTATGTAAGAGGTTATTGTTTTTCTTGAGATGAATACTTTTGGGAATGAGAGAATGTCCTTGTTACAATACTGTAACAACAGCCTTGGCCAAAATGGACTAGAAAGCAGGATCCCTTTTCCTCTTGAGGCTACTAAAAATAATTACAGTGGAAGCGTGCCACCTACCGGCCCAGACGGACTAGGACACTGATCAAGTCTGTAGAACAGGCTTCTTGCTCTTCTAGGCAGAAGTCTGTATTCTTATTTGCATTTTCTTCAGAGCTAGGGGAGGATCTTCCCTTGCAAGAACTGAACCAAAAACTTGAAAAAGCCTGCTTCCTTAGCTTTCGTATTTTAGAGAGGAAAATATTCCCAGCTTCAGGCAGGACATGTCTTGGCCTAAGGAAGCTGCGTGGAGAGAAAGGTCAGGATGTATTTTTCACTTCCAGGTTGCTCATCTGGCCAAGGTTGTGTCACACGAGTGTATGTTCCTCAGTTCTTTGTCTCGTCACAACAAAGAATTGGAGCGACAGACATTAAAGCCCTCTGTGCGTCACAGCTCTCGGGTCTTGGACAAACCATGTTATAGCTTTTAGGCAAATCAGTGTTACAGCTCTATTTTATTTAGAAGATAGCAGGAGAATCCATCCTTGAAGTGTGAGGGAATGCCAACCCAAAGACTCGAAGAGAAGAGAGTGGAGGAGTGCACGGGGAGGGAGAGAGAGTGAGAGAGAGAGAGAGCGTGCGCGCGCGCGTGCGCATGCATGCTTTGGCTCCTCCTTTTATATGTTTTTTCCTCCACCTGGGCCTGCCCTATGCAAATTGGGCTTAGCCAGGAGTGCTGTTTGTTCTACCTGAAGTCTTCACTCTGGTCCTCGGACCTTCCTTTGACCTTCCTTGTCTTTTAGCTCCACCATTTTGGACTCCTGTTCCCTATTCTACCTACCTAACATTCCCACCTCAAGAGATGGGAGGACCAATTCTTTGGGAAAAGCGGTGTTGAGGTCTTTCTGGATACTTCCTGCTGAACTGGGATGGCGAGGGATATTGGGACTCCCCCTCTTGCCAGTCTCAATCCTCAGAGTCCTATAGCGGTGTCCAAGGGTGTGTGATATTTCCCTTGGTCAGCTGTAGTTTTATATCTTTGTTGAACTGGCACCACATGTTGTAGCTGGTTGACCTCAGCAGAGACAAAACAGGTTAGACAATTGACAGTACATGGAATAATCATAAGTATCATCAATATAGCAATAACAAGGACTAGTAGGGACATTAGTCAGTTCTAAATTCACATAGCCAGGATGGCTCAAGTCCCTCCTTGTTCAGGGATCAGAAGATCTATCTCCTGTCTGTTTTGGAGTACAGTCTCTGTCAAGCTGTGTTAGCTCTTTAGAGTTATCCTGAGAAATCTTATCCCCATAAACCAGATTTTGGGGGTGTTCATTAGAATGACACTCATTGGTAGTCCTGAATAGGTATCTGAGATCTCCCAGGGGCTCACAGGTGTATTGAGTGTCCTTTTCTGTTTTCTTCCACAGCTTGACTCATGCGTAGTGAATCCAGGAGTCATGTCCTGGTACCTTGACTGCTATGGGGGTAGAAAGTACTACAGGGTAGGGGCCCTATGTGGGCTGGAGTTGAGCCTTTGGGGACCCATCTTTCCAGACTTTAATTAGGACTTGAGTTCCTGGAGCATATAGTGGTGACTCTTTAGAATCTTTTGGGTCCTGGTTCATACCCCACAAGCGTATATCCTGTTGGAATTGCCCAATGGCCATGGTATAAGACTGGAGGGTCTGAACCTCTGGATCTAGGAAGAGGTCATTGACATAAACAAAAGGTCTCCCATATAGCATCTCATAAGGACTAAGACCAACCTGTTCCTTAGGGGCAATGCGGGTGCGGTGGAGAGCTATTGGTAAAGCCTCCTTCCATCCCAGGGAGGTCTCCTGGGTTATCTTTTTTATCACTCATTTTAAGAATTGATTGGCTCTTTCTACTTTTCCTGAAGATTGAGGCCTCCAGGCACAATGGAGATATTAAGTAATGCCCAATGCTTTCGAGACCCCTTGGGTGACCTTAGAAGTAAATGATGTCCCATTGTCACTTTGTAATGACCTGGGCAGACCAAATCTTGGAATGATTTCATGGAGCAGTTTTTTTTATCACGTCCTCAGCCTTCTCAGTCCAGGTGGGAAAGCCTTCAATCCATTCTGTGAATGTATCTATCATAACTAATAGGTATTTATACCCTTGAGAAACTGGCATCTGGGTGAAGTCCATCTGCCAGTCCTCTCCTGGGTAGGCCCCACGTCGTTGGATGGGCTGGGCCAGCTGGGGTCTTCGAGCTCCTTGGGGGTTGTTTAATTGGCAAGTGGGACAAGAGGAACAACCTGTGTTATAGTTGTTTGGAAGCCTGTTCCTCTGAAGGACCTTTCTAGTAATCTTTGGAGGGCCTTTTCTCCTAAATGAGTAGTGGCATGTAAGGAGTTAACCAACTTCCATTGGAGGTTCCCAGGCAGAAAAAGGAGTCCCTCCTTTTGGAACCACCCCATATGATCTTCTTGAAAGCCCTCGCTCTTAGCTTTAAGAATCTCACCTTCAGTATATGAAGGAGTTTCTGGCAAATTAGTCTGTGGAACTAAGTTGGCAATCCCTATTAGGTCATGGTTCTGTAATGCTGCTCTCCTAGCTGCCTGATCAGCTGCTTGGTTCCCTCGTGCCACTTCTGTGTTCCCTTTTTGGTGTCCTTTACAGTGGGAGACTGAAACCTCAGTGGGCAGATGAACTGCCTCCAAGAGTCAAAGAATCTGATCACCATATTTGATTGGGGACACTCGGGGTGGTCAAGTGGCCCCTTTCTTTCCGAATAGCCGCATGTGCATGTAGCACCAGAAAGGGCATACTTGGAGTCAGTGTAAATGGCTATTCTTTTTCCTCTTTCCAGCTCTAAAGCTCGAGTCAGGGCTATGAGCTCAGCTAATTGGGCTGAAGTACCTGGTGGCAGAGGCTTAGCCTCTATGGTCTCAAAATTGGAGACTACTGCATACCTGGCTCTTCTTTTTCCATCCAAGACAAAGCTGCTTCCATCACTGTACCAGATTTCCTCAGGATTGGTCAGAGAATCTTCTGACAATCCCTCTCGGGGTTTTGTCCAGTCCAAGGTTTCTAGACAAGAGTGAAAGGGGAGAGGGCCCTCAGGGGTAGGGAGGAGGGTGGCTGGGTTAAGAACCTCACAAGGGGATATAGTGAGGCCTGGATTTTCCATCAGTATTACTTGATATCTGAGGATTTTTTGATCAGACATCCATAAATGGCCTCTCCCATTTAGGAGTTGTTTTACTTGGTGGCTGGTAAAAATAGTTTGCCCCCAAAGGAAAGTTTTAAAGCATCTTCTATCATGATTGCAATAGGTGCAAGATTTCGAAGGCAGGGGGGCCAGCCTTGGGTAGTTGGATCCAGCCTCTTGGATAAGTAAGCTACTGGCTGGGGCTCAGATCCCAACCTTTGAGTTAACACTCCCAAGGCTATTTATTCCCTCTCTTTCATGGACATAAAGTTGGAATGCTTTTTCTGGGTCTGGCAACCTCAAGGCAGGTGCCTGAGTTAAGGCCTGTTTTAGTGTAGCCTCTGCCTTCTTTTGAGGAGTTCCTCACATCAGTGGGATTGAATCATCCCGTCCCTTTAAGCTTTCCTATAAGGGCTTGGCAATTAAACTATAGTTGGGTATCCAGATTCTACAATATCCAGTTAGCCCCAGGAAAGCTCGCAATTGTTTTCGAGATGTGGGGGAGGGCAACTGGAGGATTCCTTGTACCCGATGAGAGGACAGCCTCCTGGACCTGTGTGTAATCTGAACTCCCAGGTAAGTGACCTTTGTCTTGACCATCTGTGCCTTAGCACGGGAGACTTTATATCCCCTTTCTGCCAAGAAGTTTAGACAATTGCATGTTGTTGACACTTTTCTCATCTGGAGAACAGATTAGTAGGTCATCTACGTATTGTAATAGTTTCCCATTAGGTCCCAGGTCCAGATCTAGGAGATCCTGGCTAAGGGCCTGTCCAAACAGGTGGGGGCTATCTCTGAACCCCTGAGGTAATACTGTCCAAGTCATCTGTTGGTGTTTTTCTCCTGGGGCCTCCCACTCAAAGGCAAAAAGGTATTGGGATTCTTTAGCCAGTGGTATGCAAAAAAAATGCATCTTTGAGATCCAAGACTGTAAACCACTTGGCACTGTGTGGGATTTCTCCCAAGATTACATAGGGATTAGGTACTGTGGGATGGAGGGGGACAACAGCTTCATTTATGATCCGGAGATCTTGAACCACTCGCCAGGTTCCGTCTTTTTTCTTTACGGAGAGGATTGGGGTGTTACATGGCAAACCAATAGCCCACAAGCAAGGAATTTATTTATTATAGGCTATAGTCCCTCCCAAGCCTCTCTTTTGAGAGGATATTGTTTCCAGTTAGGAAACCAAGTGGGATCTTGGAGGACAATGATGACCAGTTCAGCTTAGTGGGCTTGTCCAGGAATCCCCTGGTCCCACACCTGGGGGTTAATTTTGTCTTCCCATAGTTTTTGGTCCCTCTCTATTGAAGGTGTAATGGGTTCTTCAGTAGTAACCAGGAGTTGTAGAGCTCTAGGGGCTGAAAAACTTCCCATCACAAGGGTGGTCCCCAGTTTAGTGAGTATATCTCTTCCCAATAAGGAAGTAGGACACTCAGGGGCCACCAGAAACTGGTGGGAAAATATTTGTCCATTCAAGCAACAAAGAAGTGCTTGGGTGAATCTTCAAGTGAATGGTGAATGGTCCAGGTTTGGGAGGAGAAGGCTCCAGAGTAGGAGATCAAGACAGAGTAGGTAGCCGCTGTGTCAACTAAGAAATTCTCGGACCTACCTGACACATCCAGTTGCGCCCTTGGCTCCAGCTCCATGATGGTATCCATGACAGGTGGGCTGGCTGGAGGGGGCTGCTTCAGTCCTCTTGAACCATCGTGAGGGTAGGCTTGGTGCTTGACCTTGAGGCTCTTGGGTCCCAGGGGCAGAGTGCCGCCCAATGTCCCAGTTGATGGCATTTGTGGCAAGCCATTCTAGGAGACTTGTCATGGTTTGGACACTTTTTGGCCCAATGCCCCACCTGTCTACAGATCGTGCCTTGTCCTTCAAGGACTCGGGGTTTGCCATAGGGCTTCTCAGGAGGGTGGCCAGCATCTGGGCATGCCTTGTCTCTTTCTTTCTCTCCTTCTCTTGTTCTCTGTTATAAAAGGTATTCGTGGCTGTCTGGACCATCTCATCTAAAGAGGCAGCAGGGTCCTGCTTTTGCAGCTGTTGTAACTTAATTCTGATATCTGATGCACACTGGGACAGGAATTTGTCCTTTAAAATCACTTGTCCCTTGTAAGAGTCCAAGCCCAGATTGGTAAACTTTTGGAGTGCCTCTTTTAGCCTTTCCAGAAAGCAATGGGGTTCTAATTGGGCTCCTGAGTTATTGCTGAGACTGGGCACAGTCCCACAAGTAATAGGCTTCTTTCTGTTTCCATAGGTAGACTTCCTTAGGGGTGAGTCTTTCTGAAGCTCATCCTACCCAGAACTGTTGCAACCTGAGTGCCAGGCATCCCCGGGTCAGGGTGCAGATACCCAGGCAGGCTGAGGCGTGACAGCCTCCTAGAGCTCAAATCCCCGGGCAGGTCGAGGCGTGACGGCCTCCCAAGAATTGGGTCCCTGGGCAGGTCGAGGCGTGATGACCTCCTGGGATTCCTGGGACTGGCAGATCCCCAAACAGGTTGAGGCATGACAACCTTTCAAGGACCAGATCCCTAGGCAGGTCAAGGTGTGATGACCTCCTGGGACCCCCGGACTGGAGTTGGGCGTCCCCAAGATCTCCAGTGTGACCAGTATTGAGTAGGATTAGGGGGTTGGATATTATAGAGTATTTCCCTCCTAAGGCCAGCTATTTTCTGTTTGTCTCTTCAGAAGATTGTAGAGGCAACCTTGTGGGTCTGGATGGGGCTCAGGAAAAGAGCATGAAACAGGAGGGAAGGGGTCAGAGCACAACCTTTGAAAGAATGACATAGCACAAGGGTATAATGTAAACCAATTAAAATCAACTGGTTATTGACTATGCCAAAGCCTTTGACTGTATGGATCACAATAAACTGCGGAAAATTCTGAAAGAGATGGGAATACCAGACCACCTGACCTGCCTCTTGAGAAATTTGTATGCAGGTCAGGAAGCAACAGTTAGAACTGGACATGGAACAACAGACTGGTTCCAAATAGGAAAAAGAGTACGTCAAGGCTGTATATTGTCACCCTGTTTATTTAACGTATATGCAGAGTACATCATGAGAAATGCTGGGCTGGAAGAAGCACAAGCTGGAATCAAGAATCCTGGGAGAAATATCAATAACCTCAGATATGCAGATGACACCACCCTTATGGCAGAAAGTGAAGAGGAACTAAAAAGCCTCTCGATGAAGGTGAAAGAGGAGAGTGAAAAAGTTGGCTTA
>NW_011494898.1:105888-106395 GCF_000754665.1 Bison bison bison
TCGCTTTAGTCGTGTCCGACTCTGTGTGACCCCATAGACGGCAGCCCACCAGGCTCCTCCGTCCCTGAGATTCTCCAGGCACGAACACTGAAGTGGGTTGCCATTTCCATCTCCAAGGCATGAAAGTGAAAGGTGAAAGTGACATTGCTCAGTTGTGTCCGACTCCTAGTGACCCCATGGGCTGCAGCCCACCAGGCTCCTCCATCCCTGGGATTTTCCAGGCAAGAGTACTGGAGTGGGTTGCCAGTGCGGCTGGAAACTCTGATGACTGTGTCATCCTGGTTTACTGATATGGTGGGAAACACCCCATTCCTCATGACCTGTGGTCCCATGAAATGAAACCTCAGGAACCTGAATGAATGTTCTCAAAAGAACAGAAACACCCGATTAGCTCATGCACTAATACTCACAAGCCTCTGCTCTGATTAAAACAGAAACCAAAATACAGAAACCTATAGGGGCTGAGGGACTCTGACCTCCTATGTACAAGGTAAGGAGAGAAAAAAT
>NW_011494898.1:106607-124708 GCF_000754665.1 Bison bison bison
CTTTTGAACTATGGTGTTGGGGAAGACTCTTGAGAGTCCCTTGGACTGCAAGGAGATCCAACCAGTCCATTCTGAAGGAGATCAGCCCTGGGATTTCTTTGGAAGGAATGATGCTAAAGCTGAAACTCCAGTACTTTGGCCACCACATGCGAAGAGTTGACTCATTGGAAAAGACTCTGATGTTGGGAGGGATTGGGGGCAGGAGGAGAAGGGGACGACAGAGGATGAGATGGCTGGATGGCATCACTGACTCCATGGACATGAGTGTGAGTGAACTCCTGGAGTTGGTGATGGACAGGGAGGCCTGGTGTGCTGCGATTCATGGGGTCGCAAAGAGTCGGACACGACTGAGAGACTGAACTGAACTGGGTCCAAGATGACAAGTCAAATTCAAGTAAACCTTAATCCCCAATCTATAAGCCAACACACACACCCAGAGGTGGCAGGACAGCTCTGAGGCACAAGGTCAAAAAAGGGAGGAGTAGGTGGTTCCCCAATGGCTGGGATGATCCTCTCACTCATTAGCATATGAATTCCATCCCCTCACAAAACCTAGCCAGCCCTAATTCCATGGCCCCAGCCTTTGCCCTCGGCAATGGTTTACACCCTGAAGAGGGGCTTCTCTCTGGATCCTAACAAATCCACTTCTTATCGCTTTGTCTGTCAATGAATTTTTGCAATGAGACATCAGAGCCTGAGTTTCATTAGTTTTGGCTGGGCTTGAGTCCCGGGAGAGAGCTGAAGGACATGAGGAAAAAGCAGTGGGAGAAACGTGCCAAGGAATCCCCTTCATAGCCCGCCAGAAAATTTGCTAAATATCTGCCCGGTGTTCACAGTTTCATTGGTCTGATCCTTGGCACAGAGAAAGGACAGAAGAACCCCCACCGGCTTGCTAACAGCTACTGGGGCTCAGCAGATAGCGCCTTTGGGACATGCTGAGGAGTAGCCTCTCCAGAGTCCCTCAATTGTGCCCCCTGCCGCCCACCTGTTCGTGGGAGGTTCGAGGAAACAAGAAACGAGAGATTGTAAAGGTCCCACCAGCCACAGGAGTGATGACCTCTTACCTTAACTGGAGGTCTTCTGGAATCTGAGACTGGGCTGTGTGAGCTTTCTGCTGAGTTCGTTTTTTGCTGTCCTGGTTTCCAGCACGATGGGCCTTCCCCTGCACTGGGTTTCTTCACCTTCTGCTTCTAGCACGGGAGCTTTGCTGAGTTGGGCTCCTGCTGTGCTTGGCCTCTTCCACGTGGAGGTTGTTTCAGCCAGGTTATATCCGAGTCATGGCACCATAGATGTCACGCGAATGTATGTTCCTCGGTTCTTTGTCTCGTCACAACAAAGATTTGGAGCAACGGACATTAAAGCCCTCGGCACGTCACAGCTCTCGGGTCTTGGACAAACCGTGTTACAGCTCTTAGGCAAATCAGTGTTACAGCTCTATTTTATTTAGAAGATAGCAAGATAATCCATCCTCGAAGTGTGAGGGCATGCCAACCCAAAGACTCAAAGAGAAGAGAGTAGAGGAGTGCACGGGGAGGTAGAGAGAGACTGAGAGAGAGAGAGAGCACATGCATGTGGGAAAGAGAGAGCAAGAGCGCTTTGGCTCCTCCTTTTATATGTTTTTAATCCATCCTTGAAGTATGAGGGCATGCCAACCAAAAGACTTGAAGAGAAGAGAGTGGAGGAGTGCACAGAGAGGGGGAGAGAGAGAAAGAGATAGAGCACACGCACGCAGGAGAGAGAGAGCTCTTTGGCTCCTCCTTTTATGCGCTTTGGCTCCTTTTATATGTTTTTAATCCATCCTCGAAGTGTGAGGGCATGCCAACCCAAAGACTGGAAGAGAGGAGAGTGGAGGAGTGCGTGGGGAGGGAGGGATGGAGGGAGGGAGAGGGGGAGAGAGAGAGAGAGAGCGAGAGAGAGAGAGAGAGCATGCGTGCATGCACGTGAGAGAGAGAGAGAGACAGAGAGAGACAGAGAGAGACAGAGAGAGACAGAGCGCACTCATGCGGGACAGACAGAGAGTGTGTGCTTTGGCTCCTCCTTTTATATGTTTTTTTCCTCCACCTGGGCCTACCCTATGCAAATTGGGCTTAGCAAGGAGTGCTGTTTGTTCTGTCTGAAGTCTTCACTCTGGTCCTTGGACCTTCCTTTGACCTTCCTTGTCTTTTAGGCACTGGCATTTTGGACTCCTTTTCCCTATTCTACCTACCTAACAGTTACACATTCATCATTTACTTTACCTACTTTAACACCCGTGGAGCCTTGACCTTGGCATTCTGGGTAGGGAAATGCAAGGGGAATCAGAGGAAATAGCTCCTGTTTGAAGGCGCATTAACTCTTTCCTAAACAGTACGTTGTTCGCTGCTTGACTTCAGGAGAAAACTCTCAATATCCCCTTTGAATAATAACTGCACTTGCATTCACCTTCCACCTTGACCCAGTAGTAAGAGAGAACACAGACACAAATAAGGCTATTTCAGAAAATACAATTGTTGGCAACCAATATCCTGGAGTGTACCTACTTGGGTAGAATTGACAACTAGTAAGGTAATGAACTACAGTAATTGAGGAAGTAAACCAGGAAGAGAGAGCGAGTGTGTGTGTGTGTGTGTGTGTGTGTGTGTGTGTGTGTGTACACTGATCAAGTAGCAGGGAAGGGCTTCAATATAGACTAGATCTCTCAAATCTCTGCTTCAGGTTACAGACTGCATCTTTAGATTGCTTCTATCCAATTAAGGGATGGGAGAGCTGATAGCTTATGGTGAACAATGTCGGATTCCTGATCTCCGAAGATTTAGCTCCAGAAGCAGCGACCATGCTGATCACTCAAGAGCTTTTGTATAGCAGAGTTTTATTAAAGTATAAAAAGAGAGAAAGCTTCTGACATAGGCATCAGAAGGGGGACAGAGAGTGCCCCACTCGCTAGCCTTAGCGAGGGAGCTATATACTTTTTTAATTGGTTATTACAATAAATCAAAAGAATGTCTCAAGGTTTAAAGATCTTACTAGACCCACTCCTACCAAATACATTTTAAGATAATGAGATTAGAACTAATAATAGAAAGATCTTACCAGACCCACTCCAATAATATACATCTTCAGATAAATCAAAGGTTCTTGTTAAGGAGAAACATGTCCTCAAGCAAGATACACTGTTCTATTGACTAAGACACAGCAATGTAGAAAAAAAGTTTGTTCTTTTCTCTTCCTTGAGAACTTCAGAACCCTACCTCCACCTGGAGAATCCCAAACCCCTCTCTCATCCTTGGGGACCCCAGACTTCTTATCAATCTGCCTGGGAATTGACACGCTCAGAGATCTCTAATTTCTAGGTGAAACACATGTCAGTTGCTCATTTGAGTATGACTCTTTTGTGACTCCGTGGACTATACCCTTTGTATACTGTTCATGGGGTTCTCAAGGGAAGAATACTGAAGTGGTTTGCCACTCCCTTCTCCAGTCGACCACATTTCGTCACTTATGACCAACCTAGACAGCATCTCAAAAAGCAGGGACATTACTTTGGCAACAAAAGTCCATCTAGTCAAGGCTATGGTTTTTCCAGAGGTCAAGTATGGATGTGATAGTTAGACGTTATATAAAGAAAGCTGAGCACCAAAGAATTGATGCTTTTGAACTGGGCTGTTGGAGACAACTCTTGAGAGTCCCTTGGACTGCAAGGAGATCCAGCCAGTCCAATCTAAAGGAAATCAGTCCTGAATATTCATTGGAAGGACTGATGCTAAAGCTGAGACTCCAATACTTTGGCCACCTGATGTGAAGAAGTGACTCTTTGGAAAAGACCCTGATGCTGGGATAGATTGAAGGCGGGAGGAGAAGGGGATGAGATGGTTGGATGGAATCACCAGTTCAATGGACATAAGTTTGAGTCAATTCTTGGAGTTGGTGATGGACAGGGAGGCCTGGCGTAGTGCAGTCCATGGGGTCGTAAAGAGTCAGACATGACTGAGCAACTGAACTGAAATGGACTGTATCCGCCAGGCTCCTTGGTTCATGGAATTCTCCAGGGAAGAAAACTGGAATGGGTTGTCATTTTCTTTTCCTGTATGTTAAGTAATTTTTTTTTTCTTTCTTCTATCAATACTTTGGGGACACTTTTGGGGGCAAGACTACATGGGTAATTTTTGGACTCATCTGGCTGTGGGGCTTCCCACAAAGTTTTAAATTATTATTAGTTTTAAATTGTTTACTGTGTGCCTGGTAATGAGGGCATGGGGATGAGTGGTCACTTATAAATAGAATGGACAATGAGAAGAGGACCTACACCTAATCCTTCATACCCTCAGTACTAAGGGTCAAGCAGAGGACAGTCTGCAACAGGCACTGAGGTAGGGGGCAGTGCAGTGAGAATGACATAAGGATGAACAGGGGAGAGACTACTGAAGGGAAGGAGTGTGTTTCAAAGACACGGTGGGGCCTACAGGGTGGGTGAGGACTGACCTGTCCCAGCGGACCTGAAACATACGCCACTGGTGACCTTAGCAGGATCTGGTTTAGCAGAATTAATGGGGCAGGAACCAGATGGGAGTAGGCTGAAAAGGAAACACAAGAATGAGATTTAGGAACACTGTATAGAAAATGAAATTTTGTTTGTGAAGTGGAGCAGTGAAACAAGATGGCACATTGAGGAGATTATGGGTTAAAATGCTTGTGCACATTTTTCTCATGTTTTCTAAGAATAATTTTCGAAGGATGGATGAATTGCCAGAAAACATTTTAAATATATGACTTATTTGATTTAAACAATTGCTTATTTAGATACTTGACACATTGCTTTTTTGGATAAAAATTAATTTAGCATTGTTCTAATTAGTCACTTTGTAGTGAATTTCAACAGTAAACCATTTGCCTGCTAATTTAAATTCTTTGTTCAATCAAGTTTTACAATCAAGCTTCATTTTATCTGCTACTTCCTTTAGTTTTATATTGGTAATTTAATCTCTAATCATTGACATATACATTTTCTCTATGTTATAGCCACTTTCTTTTGATGGATATGTGTTTTTCATTTCTCCTGTGTACACATAACTAGACAGTCTCTTGTATATTTTGCCAAGCGCTGTTTAGGACATAGAATCAAGCCTCTCCCTAGTCACATTCATTCCTCTTTTGAACTGGTATGTATTTGGTGCCCTTTCTTATTCATCTGTTTTTATATTAAATTCAGTATTTCATTAACTTTTTTTTTCCTTTTTTGATCTATGATATGAGAATCTAAATTGCTTTTTGTTCGAGTGTCAGGCAAGTTTTCTGGGATATTTTATTGAAATATCATTTCTTTTCTCATTAACAAGAGGTATGTCTTTTGCATAAATCTTTAGCTAATGATCAGCATCTAATTAATTCTGATAATATGGCAATTTTTGATTTTTTTTTTTTGCTTTATTAATATGGTTACTGAACTTTACTCACTGCTACACAGTTTTATTACAGCTACTTTAAAACTCATTTAATGCTTCTGACTGAGGAAGTCAAAGTCAAATATTCCTTTCTGTTTTTAAATATTGTTGCTTGCATTATTTCTTAGTTTTATAATTGTTCTAAGGTTAAGAACATTGGCTTAATGAGAATCACAAACATTTGTGGATCCCCAAATGGCTAATTGAGTGCTGAAAGCTGAGCGCCAGAAGAAAGCTGAGCGCCAAAGAATTGATGCTTTAGAACTATGGTGTTGGAGAAGACTTTTGAGAGTCCCTTGGACTCCAAGGAGATTCAACCAGTCCATCCTAAAGGAAATCAGTCCTGAATATTCATTGGAAGCACTGATGCTGAAGTTGAAACTCCAGTACTTTGGCCACCTGATACGAAGAAGTGACTCATTGGAAAAGACCCTGATGCTGGGAAAGATTGAAGGCGGGAGGAGAAGGGGACGACAGAGGATGAGATGGTTGGATGGCATCACCGACTCAATGGACATGAGTTTGAGTAAGCTCCGGAAGCTGGTGATGGACAGGAAACCTGGTGTGCTGCAGCCCTTGGGGTCACAAAGAGTCAGGACCTGACTGAGTGACTGAACTGAACTAACAAAGAAGAGACATTCAATAAAAATGAAAGAAAGAAATGGAATCAAAGATTCTTTCTCCCAAAACCTAAGGCTAAGAACTTTTATTAAATAATATATGGGAAAGTTATAACATTAGCCAGGAAAAAAGAACAGAGCAAGAGAGTTTAGTGGTCACATAAATTCAAATTTAAGAAATGATGGCAGAAATTCATAGTCTGAGACTTAAAGAGTCATACATACCTCACAAATGACCCACCCATTTGGCTGGTTGGTATGCATATATATGTATACTTTTCTTTTTTAAATTTTAATTTTAAATTCTATTTAATGGAAAAACTTCTCCCAGTTAATTTCATACTGTCACCTTGCCCTAAAACCTTTGTAGTCATATCCTGTTTAATGGTCAGATGTTATTAACTTGTAGGTTCTAAATTATTGGAGAACCAAGAAGCTGGGTTGAAGCAGAACTAGGGGTGACTGAGCGGCTGCCTGTACTGAGCTGCCAGCCAGCTGTGCACGGGTCCTGCCCAAGCTCAGGACTTCAGCAGCTCAAGACACATGTGGTCAAATGCGGAAAGGATGAAGGAAGACAGGGTTGCAGCTAGGGTGACCATGAGCTTCTGTGGGGGATCATGGGGCACTGTCAGGGAGAGGCAGGTGTGCGATTAGGGACGTGGCCACAACTCAATCCTCCCCATCTGCCATGTCTGCTTCTGCAGAGATCAAGACACTCCTGAAATCCACCAACACACAGAAATGCAGTAAATACAGCAGGTGCAACACCAACATAGCTCACAAGTCTACACAAAAACAGCCCCAAATTTTGCCTGAGTAGTGAGGTGTCACACATGGTAGTAGGGACAAGTGGCATATCTTAATGTTTCTCCAACAACAACAAAAAAAAAGTGCTTTGAATCTTTAATTTCTGGAAAACAGGCCTGACTGATATCTGGGATCCAGTGGATGCTGGGCAGTTACAGGAAAGCCCACACCCTGCTGTCTTCCCTGAGATATCTCTGCAGCATCTTCAATACAGAGGCCCAGGATGTTTGGGGTAAGACCCTCTTGGGGAAATTCCACATTGGACATCATCACTATCTGGAACAGCTGGAGATGTGTTTGAGACAAGAGAGCAATTTAGAAGAGAACTTGCTAGAAGTGAGGATTCAAAACTGGCTGTGAAGATCTACTTTCAAGGAACGAACCTTTCTGTAAAGGGGGAAGGATACAGAGCTCCATGTTTAAGAAATTAATGCAGTGGAAAATCAACAGATACTTTCTCTTCATTAACAAATCTGTAAAATCAAGGGGAAAAAAAAGAAAGAGAACTAAGCTTTCACAAAACAGTGGCAAAATGATTCTTACAAAGTTCAGGTTTTCATGTATTTTAGAAGTTGCTTTACCAGCTGAAAACTGAAGTCTAGAATCAGCAATGGTGACCTTAAAAGCAGAGAAATATGAATTATACTCAGTGATTTAAGCCTGACAGGTTTAAATCAGTTACCATGTATTTATTTTGTATATGGTATTTATATCTTACAGAACAAAGTGTTTTCATTACCATGTATAAAATTTTATTTTGTAAACATACATGCAATTTCTCAAATGTAATGTTCTCATGTGTTCAGTTTTTAATGCACACAAAAACTGCAATCAAGTTGATGTTTTTCTGTGTGAGATCTATGCTGGAAACAAAGAATACCTGTATTTCCCTGGTTGATTTTGGGCTGAATCTCAGTGAGGTATCTTTTCTTGGGATGAGGGAGAATCTCTGGACACATGACGTAAGTCAAAGAATGATTAAGTCCACACTTTTAGGTAACAAATTTGAGGATATGGACCAATAAAGAGCTGGATGTGCTTTTATAGACAAGAACTAAGAAAGGAGACTGCAATAATAAAGCAGCAGTGCTTGAGTCACAGATCCCAGGAATGCTCCTCCACTGTATATTGATCCTGTTCTGATATTGCCTTGTATCTAAACTAATGCCTTTGTTTATATCTATAAAAGAAAGCTGGAAATACGTGCAGGCAGCTGCAGTTTAGAAAGCACCATTAAAAAGCATATGTGTTTATAGCCACATCCATCCCAAGTAGAAATGTTAGAACAGGAAAACATCCTGCAGAGATAATGACTGGAGAGTGGGGGAAATGCAGTCAGTTCCACCTGTCGATTCAGACAGTCAACAAATAACCTGGGTGGAAACAGGTGTGAGTATTGGGAGAATTTGGTTTAGTTGGTCTAGCAGCCAGTCAGTATCATTCAAATATGGGTGAATGGTTATACATGTGTGTGTGTTGGGGGATTCATGTGTGTGCCTTTGTTTTTCTTTGTGTGTTGAAAGCTACTGGGTTACAGTAGCAAAAATCCTAGTGTCTACAAGGAAACAGTGTATAAAGAGCACCTAGAATATTAAGACTTTGTCAGCTATTTTTAATGTCTGAATATGTTATATGTTCTATTATTTTTTATGGCTTTGAGAAATGTTTGTTAAGGTGTGAAGATAAGTTACTCCGCTCAGAAAATGGCACAGAGAAGCTATCATTGAACTCTATTGTTGAAACTATTGGTTGTGAAAGCTTAAAACTGAGTTGAAATGTTATAGCTTTGAAACCTTTTAAATGACATAATGTGCTAAACAATGTAAATCTGAAATCTTATATGAGTCAAAATATTTCTGCTGATTACCTGATGATGGATACACATTAAGTTTTCTATATTGTTTTATTTTTTGCTTGTTTTCTTTTTAAGAGGAAAATTTCATAAAAATTCTACCTTGAAGCTGTTTTCCTGGAATGTATTGTTGGTGGTTTAGTTGCTAAGTCGTATCCGACTCTTGCAACCCCATGGACTGTACCCTGCCAGGCTCCTCTGTCCATGGGATTCTCCAGGCAAGAATACTGGAGTGGGTTGCCATTTTCTTCTCCACCTGAAATGTATCAGTTCAGTTCAGTTCAGCCGCTCAGTCGTGCCCGACTCTTTGCAACCCCATGAATCGCAGCACACCAGGCCTCCCTGTCCATTACCAACTCCCGGAGTTCGCTCAAACTCATGTCCATCGAGTTGGTGATGCCATCCAGCCATCTCATCCTCTGTCGTCCCCTTCTCCTGCTGCCCCCAATCCCTCCCAGCATCAGGGTCTTTTCCAATGAGTCAACTCTTCGTACGAGGTGGCCAAAGTACTGGAGTTTCAGCTTTAGCATCATCCCTTCCAAAAAACAACCAGGGCTGATCTCCTTTAGAATGGACTGGTTGGATCTCCTTGCTGTCCGAGGGACTCTCAAGAGTCTTCTCCAACACCACAGTTCAAAAGCATCAATTCTTCAGCGCTCAGCTTTCCTCACAGTCCAACTCTCACATCCATACATGACCACTGGAAAAACCATGATTTCAATTTGAAACAGTAGAGGGCAGAATAACATTAGTCACAGAAGGCACTTGCTCATTGAGTCAATGTAAACAAATCAATTAACTGCAGGTATTCATGTCTTAGTGTATTTGGTTAGCTAACATAACACAATGTTATACTCAGCCTTAGGGAATACAATTAACACATTTTTTACCAGTGGTTATCCATTCAAATATGCTTCTTAGCAAAGAGACACCAGAGGACAAAGCTAAGTTATTAAAATCAGAATGGAAAAAGTTCCACTTCTTTCAGAAAATAATGATATTGGATGTCTGATACTGTCAGATTAGATAGTAAATAACCACACAGGACTGATGCTAGGCTGACACCCCAATTTTAAACCTTACCTTTTCCTCTTCATTTTGCATTATTTATTCTAGATTTCTGTAAACATACTTGATTTATTTCAATAGGATGGTACATGGAAGATTTTTGTACAGTTTTTTTCTAAGTTAGTTACCACAATCGATAAGGCAATCAGTAATGTGGATTTTTGATCCAACTACTGGGAACAATTCAAAACAATCTATTCATCAGTATTTAATATGAAAAAAATAAACTTTCACCTAAAATATTTTGATGTGATATTTATTAAAAAAGAAATTAGTAATATATGCATCATCTTTTAAAACCCCAAACTAGTGAGAAATAACAGAAACATGAGAATAATATCAATCAGGTTTCTTTATAAACAGGAGAAATGATAAAGTGGAATACAGGTATACCTCAGAGATTTGCAAGTTCAGTTTCAGACTACTGCAATAAAGCTAATATTGCAATAAAGTGAGTCACACAAACTTTTTTATTTTCCAGTGCATCTAAGTTCTATTTACATTATACTGTAGTCTATTAAGTGTGCAACATTATGCTAAAAAAAATGCCATACCTGAATTAAAAAATATCTTATTGCTAAAAAATGCTAACCATCATCTGAGCCTTCAGTGAGCAGTAATCTTTTGGTAATCGTAACATCAAAGATCACTGATTGTAGATCACCATAACTAATATCATAATAATTAAAAAATCTGAAATATCATGAGACTTACCAAAATGTGACATAGATACAAAGTTTGAAAAATGGTGCTGATATACTTGTTCAATGCAGGGTTGTCACAGACTTTCATTCATAAAAAATGCAATTATCTACAAAGCACAATAAAAGAAGATACGCCTGTATTCTTGCTAAAAATTAGGTTAAAAAAAACGATGCCTACCTTCCCTTCTAGTATTTAACACTGTGGTGGAATAATAACAAGTTAAAAATATATGAAGCAAATACAAGGATGCAAAATTATTACAACAAGTAGAAAATACAGTTTCCAAGGCAAAAGTAAGATTAACTTTGAGCTCTGTTAATGAACACCCCACCATAAATCTAGCCACTCTTCACTCCTCTATCACCATGGATTGGCTTTGCCAGTTTCTAAACTTCTTATAAATGAAAATAATGTTAAAATACTTTATCTGTGTCTAGTGCTTTTGCTCAATATTATGTCTGTGAAATCATCCATATTGTTTTGTGTATCAATAATTAATTGTTACTATTATGCACTATGTTGTTGGAATAGATCAAAATATATGTGTCAATTCTATTATTAATGTAGTTTAGCTTTGTTTCTTTGGCATGTGTTGGGACTACTATGAGGAAAGCTTCTGTTAGCATATTTGGACTTTTCTTTTGGTGGATCTAAGCAATAATTTCTGTGGATATATGACACAGAAATTTCTGTAGATATATGACATATGTGGATATATGACCAGGGGTGGGTGGAGTGGCTTTGTCACAGGGTGTGCGTTTACATGTTTATCTTTATAGATAGTACCAAGCACTTTCCAAAAGTTTTAGTGGTTTATACTTCCATCATCAACAATTGTATGTCTTTTTACTTTTTATTTTTTTTACTTTTTACTTTTTTAATTTAATATTTTTAGTTTTAGCGATTCTGGTGTGTGTGTTGTGGTATGACATTTTGGCTTTAATTTGCATCCCATAAGCAGTCATGATGTTGATCACATTTTTTCAAGTTTATTGATCATTTGGAGATTCTCTTTTGTGAAGTGTGGTTTCGCAAAATATGAAGATTCTCATTTTCTTCTTGATACTGAAATACATATTTAAAAAATATGTAAGAAAGATACAGACATAAATAAGCTAGAAATGCAAGTAAGTTCATAATCTTTGGAGGTTTTTTTAACCTGGCTGGTCTGGCAACATGATGATTGTCTTTGGCATTGGCATGGGATTGTTCTGATCCATCCAAAATGTGTCCTTAGTAGAGTTTCATTGTAGGTTCATACTCTGTTGGCTAATTCTGTACCAGAAGTCCTTTTCTCAATTGTCTTTCTTCCCTAAATTGCATCCTAGAAGTTTTTATTTCATGTTAATTTTATCTAAGAGAAATCTTTCTGATTGAAATAGATACATGTACAGAAATTTCTGCTGTAACTTATTCAACAATTGCTGGAAGTGTTAAAGGTAAGTTTAAAGCAAGATACTGAGTTTTAGGAGTCCTTTTTAGTGAAAATATTTGCACTGAAGCGAAAATAAGTTTATACCAAGAGGCACAGATACATAGATATAAGATCTAGAATAGTGCTGGAGAAAACAATCAGGATGTACTTTATTCATCCATAAACTACTGTGAAAAGCCATATAGCAAAGAATTCAGGAATCAGTTACTTACTCTTAAAGTTATATCAATGTTTTTATTCATTAAATGAGAAACATATATTAAAATTTTCTATTTATATATTGTCAGAAAAATATGATTTTTATCCAAAATTCTGTCTGTCCCATCTTTGTCTTTTAACAGAGTCTAGTGAAGTGGTTTGGTTCCTCCATACTGTCCCTGGTGATACAAAGGCTGGAGTCATCATCTTCCAGTACCAACTCTGGGAGACTGAGCTAAGACAAACTTCCTTTTCTTCAGAAAAATGGAAATACTGGACACAATTTAAAAGAGTCAATTTTAAGCACATAGCTAAGAAGAAAAAAAATGGAATGGTATGTAGGTTCCAAAAATTAAAAGGGAGTTTAAAGGTCTCATTTCTTATCCTCCATTCCCTCAAATCCTACTCCCTAGAAATAATGAGACATCAGTTTTCCCCAGTGTAATCCATTTAATATCATTCAACATGTTATGAACGAGCTTGAATACTCTTTACCTAGAAGAATTTAATTGCTGTGTAGTATTCCACAGTATGAAGGGGTCAGTATTTACTTAACCAAATCCTCTATAATAGCACATGTGACTACAATTACCCTTCATATAAGTAGGGCTGCAAAAAATAAATTTGTATTCCCATTTGAGTAGGGAATATAAGTACCTAGAACTGCATTTGGTGAGTCCAGTGGTTCAAAAATGTTGGTAATTTTTACCAAATTAATTACTGATATTTGAAAAAGTTTATGTTTCTACTGTGCATAGGTGTCAGCTCTTATCCCAACCATCAGCAAGCTATTTTGTTCTTTATCAGATTTTTCTCTATAGAACGCTACAATTGAATCCTTGATATGTCCAAACTCATCTCTTTGTCCTTCTAATTTCAATCTATGGTAGAAATCTACCTAGCTAGAGGCATTTTGGGGACATTTTTCTCATTTATTTTAGCTCCTGAATGCTATCCTACCCACAAGAGTGTGTTCTCTCTCCCTTCCTCTTCTTCAGTTCAGTTGCTCAGTCGTGTCCGACTCTTTGTGACCCCCATGAACTGCAGCATGCCAGGCCTCCCTGTCCATCACCAACTCCCAGAGTTTACCCAAACTCATGTCTGTTGAGTCTGTGATGCCATCCAACCATCTCATCCTCTGTCATCCCCTTCTCCTGCTGCACTCAATCTTTACCAGCATTAGGGTCTTTTCAAATGAGTCAACTCTTGGCATCAGGTGGCCAAAGTACTGGAGTCTCAGCTTCAACATCAGTCCTTCCAATGAACACCCAGGACTGATCTCCTTTAGGATGGACTGCTTGGATCTCCTTGCAGTCTGAGGGACTCTCAAGAGTCTTCTCCAACACCACAGTTTAAAAGCATCAATTCTTTGGCGCTCAGCTTTCTTCACAGTCCAACTCTCACATCCATACATGACTACTGGAAAAATGATAGCCTTGACTAGATGGACCTGTGTTGGCAAAGTAATGTCTCTGCTTTTAATATGATGTCTAGGTTCATCATAACTTTCCTTCCAAGGAGTAAGCGTCTTTTAATTACTTGGCTGCAGTCACCATCTGCAGTGATTTTGGAGCCCAGAAAAATAAGTCCAGTTGCTGTTTCCACTGTTTCCCCATCTATCTGCCAGGAAGTGATGGGACCAGATGCCATGATGTTAGTTTTCTGAATGTTGAGCTTTAAGCCAAATTTTTCACTCTCCTTTCACTTTCATCAAGAGGCTCTTTAGTTCTTCTTCACTTTCTGCCATAAGGGTGGTGTCATCTGCATATCTGAGGTTATTGATATTTCTCCTGGCAATCTTGATTCCAGCTTGTGCTTCTTCCAGCCCAGCATTTCTCATGATGTACTCTGCATATAAGTTAAATAAGCAGGGTGACAATATACAGCCTTGACGTACTCATTTTCCTATTTGGAACCAGTCTGTTGTTCCATGTCCGGTTCTAAATGTTGCTTCCTGACCTGCATACAGGTTTCTCAAAAGGCAGGTCACGTGGTCTGGTCTCCCATCTCCTTCAGAATTTTCCACAGTTTATTGTGATCCACAGAGTCAAAGGCTTTGGTATTCCCTTTCTTTGGGATTGGAATGAACACTGACCTTTTCCAGTCCTGTGGCTACTGCTGAGTTTTCCAAAATTGCTGACATATTGAGTGCAGCACTTTCACAGCATCATCTTTTAGGATTTGAAATAGCTCAACTGGAATTCCATCACCTCCACTAAAGCTTTGTTTGTAGTGATGCTTCCTAAGGCCCACTTGACTTCACATTCCAGGATGTCTGGCTCTAGGTGAGTGATCACACCATCGTGATTATCTGGGTCATGAAGATCGTATTCTTCTGTGTATTCTTGCCACCTCTTCTTAATATCTTCTGCTTCTGTTAGGTCCATAACATTTTTGTCCTTATTCAGCCCATCTTTGCATGAAATGTCCCCTTGGTATCTCTAATTTTCTTGAAGAGATCTCTAGTCTTTCTACTAGACACAAATGGGTCCTTTAAGGTATTTTTCCTATAACTACACAATTTGCTCTGGAACTATGCTTATTTCTTTCCAAGTTCCATCCGTTCTTTTTCTCCTCCACCAGTTCCTCCCTCCCAAGCAATGAGAATAGATTAGAAGATGTTACTTTAAAATGTCAGCTATATGGAATAATACACTAGCTAAGACTTCGGTTCTTAATGCTCTCAAATTAACTGTTTTGATCAGATTTATGATCACCTTATTCATCTGACATGAAACCAAATGAATCTGTTATTGAGAACAAATAAATAAATTTCCCCAGGGATCTATGCCTTGTTTAGTACAATGCTTATACTGAAACTTTACTTGGAATAAATTTTACTAAAACAACGTGCACTTAGCTCTCTTAAACAGAAAAAGTTACATGATTTATGAGTCAAGGGAACCTGCCTTTTGCTTTACTCAAACCTTGCTCCACCCTTACCAAAAGTACATAGTCTCCTCCTTCAGTGATAAGAACTTAGCTGAACAGGTTTCCATACTTCTAAGAAACTGGATTCCTCTTCCATCTAATGAAAATCCATGGGACTGTTTTTGCATTATGATCCTTTCCCTGCATACTTGTAATGTGACTGTGGCTATTTGTCTCTAAATACTCATTACATGCTGGCTATTTACTGTCTACCCATAATGTTTAAGTATACAATCCAAAGAGATGAGGAAAATTGCCATCAAGTCTTCACTAATAGTTGGCAGAAAAACCGATCCAGCAGCCCCTCATTTGGGACAATAACAAGCTAGCTTTTGAAAAGAACAATGGGAAAAAGTGTTATACAACAACTATAAAACTGAGCCATTTACACCATTTGCATGTATTGTTTTCATAATTTTTCCAACATATTAAGCCTTCTATAAACTGAACAATAACTTCAAGCTGGTACCAGTGGTTTCTATATTACTTGGCAATTGAAAGCATGACTAACCATCACCAGATCGACAGGGCCAAAGGCCCATAAAGGGTGAATTCAGAAAAGGATTGTCTAAGAAGACCAGAGCAATCAGAAGAGAGGCTCCTACCTGGATTTCTGCCTTACATATCGTGCCATTACTTTACCGTGCCCTAAATATACAAGGACAGAAACCACCCTTTCAACAGAGAAAGATAGATACTTCATTTCTTACTCCAAGAAGCAGTTTATCCAATATCCCATCTAGGAAAAGTAGAGAAATTGAAAAACAAAAATGAAAAACTTTACCCCTTAGCTGCTGTTGAGTCACTTCAGTTGTGTCCAACTCTGTGCAACCTTATGGACTATAGCTTGCCAGGCTCCTCTGTCCATGGGATTCTCCAGGCAAGAGTACTGGAGTGGGTTGCTATGTTCTCCTCCAAGGAACTTCCTGACTAGTGATCGAACCTGGGTCTCCTACATTGCAGACAGATTCTTTACCGCTGAGTCTTATCTCTAGACAGAATCCCCTTACATATAGAACTGCCCATAACAATATGGTATTGATATATTCCTTCTTTCTTTTAATACTATATTTTAAATTTCTTTATCCATTCAATATTTAGATTGACCCTGTTATGTGCTCAGGTAAAGAGATAAGATTTCATTTGCCTACTGTGAAGCGTTAATTGTTCACACTCCAGTTGGAAGAAAGAGAAGTAACTGATTACACTAAAATGTAGTTTGGGACACGGTAAAAGTTGTGATCTGGAGAGGAACAGATAGATTCAGAGAAATCAGACTATAAGGACTTTCAGTGAAGGAAAAAGTTTTAAGTGAGTCATGAATACCAAGAATGAGACATTAACATATATTAGGAAAAGAATATGCACCAAGTCAAGGAAACAGAATGTGAGTTTGGGTTTCCTATGGCCCTAAAGGGAAGTTCTATATGTTATGCCATTGGAGGTCAGGTGCTGAGAAAGCAGACTTTCAGACACAATTTACCATGCAAGGAGTTTACTAGGGAGTACTCTGGGATCAACACTTCAGGGAAGAAAAACCAGGAGGATGGAGACAGGGAATGCTGAGTTGCCATGCAGTCACAAAGTGGCCTTGGCCGATTACAGTGAGGAGCTCTGAAGGTTAGATGACCCTTCAGAGGTGGACTGAGGGGTCTGAGCCTTTATACCTCCACATCAACCAGTCACTGAATACAGGCAGACCTCAGGAAGGGAGAGAAAATTTGGGCTAAATGCCAAAAGCAATTCCAGGAATGAACCCCAAATCTCTTTATTTACCAAACATCTACACACCTCAACAGAGATTACTGAACCACTTGCCATCTTTCACCTTGGAATCCTCTATCTTTTAGAAGTTTGGTTTCCTTTGTGTCTGCAGCATATTCTTTGTCCAACTGTAGTGACTGCTATAGTTGTTTTTATTTCATTCAACCACAGGCACGAGAATCAGAAACTCTTACAGAAAGAAATTTGGTTTGTACCATTTTCCTTAAAAGGCAGTTATTGCTATAGGGTGTAACTGGGGTACTGAAGTCTCTATATACACCTTCCTTAAGAGAGAAAAAGACTATCTAATCTGCTGCTGTGAAAAGGTAATGACAAAAAAACCATCCTTACCAACTACCATCTACCAACTACCTTACCATCTATAGGATGCTCACTTCTCTCCAGGTACTGCAGGAAAATGTGAGGTCAGGAATTTCAAGGAGAACAAGCCTTTATCTGTTAAAAGTCTACCATGGCCATCAAGAAATAGGAATGTGGTTAGTAATGTGCAGTCACAGGATCAACAGCATCAGCTTCATCTAGGAATTGTTAGAAATGCCAATACTCAGTCCCCACCACAGACCTATTGAATCAGAAACAGTGGGGATGGAGCCATGTGATCTGTGTTTCAACAGTCCTTCACATGATTCTGATGTGCTGGAGGTGTTGTTTAATTTACTGCATGTGATGAGTATTCTAAGCCAAATTTCTACAAGGGGCCAACTTCTTTTTTTAAATTTAATTATTTTAATTAACTGATTAACTTATCTTCTGTCCACACCACATGGCATTTTGGATCTTAGTATCCTTAGTTCCCCAATTAGGGACTGAACTCATACCCCCTGCAGTGGAAGTGCAGAGTCCTAACCACTGGACAACCTGGGAATTTCCTATTGTTCTTTGTTTAAATCTCAAAAATAAAATAACTTTATTTGTCCTGGATCTAAAATGAATCCATATTTATGAGAAAACTATTTAATTAGAAAAGTGTTGGCGTGTTGCAATTCATGGGGTCACAAAAAGTCGGACGCGACTGAGCGACTGAACTGAACTGAAGAGAACGTAAATTATATCACCCAGATGGCACTGCTATGAACATTTTAGTGTAATTTCTTTTCAGACATTTTTCACACATATTCGTAAAAAATATGATGATACTGTACTTATTACTGTGTAACCTATTTTTATTTGATTTAGTAATCTATTTAGCTCAGGACATGTAGATGTAACAATGATAATTCAGATGACTCACTGAATGAATGAACTTACCTTTACTCTGAGCTCACTCATGTATTGCTAGAAGG
>NW_011494898.1:124808-149415 GCF_000754665.1 Bison bison bison
TCCAAAGAACACCCAGGACTGATCTCCTTCAGAATGGACTGGTTGGATCTCCTTGCAGTCCGAGGGACTTTCAAGAGTCTTCTCCAACACCACAGTTCAAAAGCACCAATTCTCCGGCACTCAGCTTTCTTCACAGTCCAGCTCTCACATCCATACATGACCACTGGAAAAACCATAGCCTTGACTAGACGGACCTTTTTGGCAAAGTAATGTCTGCTTTTGAATATGCTATCTAGGTTAGTCACAACTTTCCTTCCAAGGAGTAAGCGTCTTTTAATTTCATGGCTGCAATCACCATCTGCAGTGATTTTGGAGGCCCCCAAAATAAATTCTGACACTGTTTCCACTGTTTCCCCATCTATTTCCCATGAAGTGATGGGACCGGATGCCATGATCTTCGTTTTCTGAATGTTGAGCTTTAAGCCAACTTTTTCACTCTCCTCTTTCACCTTCATCAAGAGGCTTTTTAGTTCTTCTTCACTTTCTGCCATTCACATATCTGAGGTTATTGATATTTCTCCCGGCAATCTTGATTCCAGCTTGTGCTTCTTCCAGCCCAGCGTTTCTCATGATTAGTTTGTATTAGGCAGCTAAGGCAGTCATATAAGCAGGATGTCAACTTAAGCTAAATGTCTGGGGAAACATTAGTATGTAAAGTATTGGTTTTGGCTTCTAAATATTATCTGCTGTAAGTTTCCACTTGGCAGCTTCCACATGGAGAAGTGTTCTGTTCACCTTAGTTCTGAGGAAAGAAATGTCTAGGGGTGAAGATACACTGTAATCAAGTAATTCAAGATTTTGAGAGTATGGGAACTTGAATAAGGAAATCCAAAAGCAAATTATTATCATTATTGTCATCTTTATATTTGCCAGTAATATTATACAATGCTGTTCAGGTCTGTAGTGTCTAGAATACAATGCAAGCTTTGAGTCAGGCAGACTTGAGAGGCAGTCTTTACTCTGGCATTTGCTCACTCCGTGGCTTGCTACATTACTTTGAGTCAGTTACATACTTGACTTTTAAAGTCTTGTTCTCACCTGAGGAAAGAAGATCATATCAGAAACTACCTTGCAAGATTAACTGGAGAATTGAATAACATGTTAAAAAATGTGTTTGGTTTTGAAAACGTTCCTGGTTTAAAGAAAACAACAAAAATTCTATAGGCATGAGAAGCAAATAACCTGTAAGGACAGTTGAATTGATAAATACTTCTCCTTTCTCCACTTCCCTATCTCTGCGTGAACTTGAAGGTACCTGGGCTGAAATGTGAAGCTGACAGACTTTGTCCTGACTGCCCAGCCTCTGCTTCCTCGCCCTCTGCCACTGCTGCAGCTGACCCTGCCTAGGTCTCAGGATCCTATTTAGTTCTTCCGCGTTCCTTTCAAGCCAAATCTGGAAGCACTGGCCAACAGTTAACACACGTTAATTAAACTGAAAAGGAATATGCTCCTCAGCAGGCTTTTACAGCCAGCGATGACTTTTAACTAGAATTATACAATGAACCTGAAGCAGAGCACGCCATAAAGTAATAGAATGAGCACCAAATTTCTGGGCCACAGCTATGCGTCTCACATTGATGACTGTGGAAAAGTCACCAAGCCTTAGTGACCTTCAGTTTCTCCAGCCTCACATTTGTTCCATGATGATTTTGGGGAGCTCCTGGGTAGAAGAGCTGGAAGCCCTTCCTCATCAGCATCTCCTCTCCTTTGACATTGGTACCCTTCTTTCCAGCTCTCCTCCCACCCAGCCCTTGCTCCGGGCCAACCCAAGGGCAGGCTGGCTCATTCCTGTTTCTTCTAGCCCTCACCTAACACTTCCTTTGACCAACAGGACTCCTCCATGTATATTTCTGATAACTGTGACTTGTTAGATATATTTTATTATTTTAATTTGTACCTTTCAAATGACTAAAAATCAAAATATAAAAATATGTGGTAAAGCCTCTTCTACCCTGTCCTCCTCCCTTAGTTTCTCTCCCCAACCTACCCCACAAAATATAGGTTATCATTACTGTAATTTATTGCTTGTATATTTGTGATTTATTCATACATAAGGTCAAATATAAAAAATTTGTATTACATTTTAATCTCAAATGCAGCATTTTATATACAGTCTGCATCTTGCCTATTTTTATGTTTTTTTTTTCCCCCCTAGTATGGTAACAGCACCTCATTCTTTCCTCCAGCTGAATAGTTTTCCTTTGTGTGAATATGTCTTAACTGTCTCTAACTGGAAGGATTTGGGTGTTTTCCTGTCTTTTGATATTATATATAATGTTGCAATGAATAACGCTGTATGTAAGTCACTTCACATGGATGCAAGTGTTTTTACAGGACACATTGCAGACCTGCACTTGATGAATAAAGGTATACATGCATCTGTGATTTTAACAGAGTTCACCAATTTGCCTCCACAGTGACTGTGCCAGTTTCTGGTGCTCTGGAAAATTATAAGAGCATCCCTCCTCCAAAGTCTCCATGACAGTGTTTTAAAAATTGAATTCAGTCTCATCTATCTGATCGGTTGTAAATGGCATATTATTCACTTTTAATTTCTATTTTTAATTGTTATGTTTGAGGTTGAACCTCTTTTCATGCATTTATTTTTTCCTCTGCAAACTGCTTATTCATGTCCTTTGGCCTTACTTCTATTGTGTTGCCTATAACAAATAATCAGTTATTTTCAGAACTTGCAAGATAAATTATTCCTAATATTTCTCATTGTTGCTATCAATTTCTGGCAAATAAAGAAATCACTGGACAGCACTCAGAATGGGAGAAAGTATTTACAAATGAAGCAAATGACAAGGTATTAATATCAAAAATATACAAACAGCTCATGCAGCTCAGTAGCAAAAAAAAAAAAAAAAAAAAAACAATCAAAACATGAATGGAGACATACAGATGGATAACAAAGACATACAGATGGCTAACAAACACATGAAAAGATGCTCAACATTCACTAAATAGAGGAATCAAAACTATAGTGTGGTATCACTTCATACCAGTCAGACTAGCCATCATCAAAAAACCTGCAAATAATGAATCCTAGACAGAGTATGGAGAAAAGAGAAACCTTTTACACTGTTGGTGGGGTGTAAGCTGACACAGAGACTATGGGGAACAGTATGGAAGTGCCTTCAAAAATTAAAAATAGAATTACCATATGGCTCAGCAATCCCACTCCCAGGCATATAACTGGAGAAAACTATAATTCAAAAAAATACATGCACCCCAATGTTCACTGTAGCACTATTTACAATAGCAGGACATAGAAGCAACTTAACTGTCCATCAGCAGAGGAATGGATAAAGAGGATAATATTTCATTATATATATAATTACATAATATTACTACTCAGCCAGAAAAAGGAATGAAATTGTGCCACTTGTGGAGACATAGATGGACCCACTGTCATATAGAGTGGAGTAAGTCAGAAAGACAAGACAAATATTATATAATTGTCACCTATATATGGAATCTAGAAAATGATACAGATGAACTTATTTGCACAACAGAAATAGAGACACAGACAGAGAGAATAAATATATGGATATCAATAGGGAAAGGGAGGTGGATCAGATGGTAAAGAATGTGCCTACAATGCAGGAGACCTGGGTTTGATCCTTGGGTCAAGAAGATCCCCTGGAGAAGGGAATGGCTACCCACTCCAATATTCTTGCCTGGAGAATTCCATGGACAAAGGAGCCTGGTGGGCTACAGTCCATGGGGTTGCAAAGAGTTGGACACGACTGAGCAACTAACACTTTCACTTTCATGTATAAAATAGATAACTAATAAGAATCTACTATGTAGCACAGGGAACTCTACTCAATGCTCCGTGGTGACCTAAATGGGAAGGAAATCTAAAAAAGAGGAAATATATGTATACATATGGTTCATTCACTTTGCTGTACAGCAGAAGCTAACACAACATTTTAAAGCAATTATACTCCAATACAAATTAATTAAAAAAAAGAAATCACTGGGATGAATATTCAATGATAAGCAAAGTATTACAGTGAAGATAAAGATCATTATATCTACTTGGCCAGTTTTTATGAAAATATACTAATTTGAAGAAAATTATGAAATATTAATGATTCACTTCAATTCATGAAAATTTCAGATGCACAGAAAATACAAAGTGACATTACAAAATAAAAACAACTGTAGTCAATGTGCATCATCTTTAAAGCAAAGATACACACACACACACACACACACACACAAACACACAAAACCAAAGAACAGTACTACTTTAAAACAAAAAGAAAATAATAGTGCCTGGAGAAATCCCACTACCCCTCCGTGCTATGCTTTTAAAGCCTGCAGTCGGCTGTTCCTTCACATGGGTCAAGTTTCCATGCCCTGTTCACTCAGCTTTCTTGTGAGTCGGAATACCAAGAACAGACACCGGTTGATTTCCACTTGGACAATAGTCCAGGCACAGCTGCTATAGTCCTGGCTTTCCAGGTAATCATGGATCCTTTGGAAATACATTTTAACCTGTAATCTAAGGTTCTCACTGCCCAAGGTGTCACTTTTCTGCTTTGCTTGCAGTCTCATGAGTGCTTCTAGGTATTCCAGCTGTTGATGAAGTTCAACAAGGAACTTTTCTGTGTGACTTTCCTCCCAACCATCCAGAGATACAATTGCCCTGAAGAGGCTGAAGATCTGTTGAAGCATCTCATGAAGAATGGCCAGTACTTGTCCTTTCTGATACTGGTGAGGATTCACAGACTTCTGGGGAAGCAGGAAGTGTTTCCTGTGTGGTAGACACTGCTGAACTGACGAGGTCTGCAGTTTATTCAAAAGTTTTAAACTCTCTTGGTTCACTCTCCTTTGCTGGCAAAGAAGCAGTTTCAGCTCTTGGGAGCAAACAGTGGAAGAAGCCAACAGAACCAACACAATTTCAAAGAAAGCCTTGTTAATCATGGTGAAGGTCAAATATTCCACTTATCTCTGTGCAGACTGGATAAAGCCCAGACTCTAGTGATTATTTGTTTTGTACATCTTAGACTATTCTGGAAAGTGTTCTCTTTTGTAGTTTTGTTTTCTAATGTTGTCATTTCTCCAAGTTTACATGTTAAGCTTTCTGGTTCCCTTTTCACAAGGTTTACGGGACATTTCTTCCACTTTCCATTGTGTTGGTTTATTTGAGGAAGTAATCAAAAGAATTTGTTTTCTCTGCATGTGTTCCTTGAGACAGTAACAGACCAGTCATGCAAAATGATCTTCTATTACTCTCATTATTTATTATACACAAAGTTTCACTCAACACAATATGCTTTCTAAATATTTAGTCAAGCTTATTAAAGTTCTTTTATTGAGAGTAAGTTTTTCTTTTTAAAGGAATGGTCTTTCATGGAGTTATGTTTATCAGAGGCTTAGCAGCACCTATATGGTGTATGTGCAGGTGTGCTAAGTCACTTCAGTCATGTCCGACTTTTTGCGACCCTAGACTGGGGCCCGCCATGTTCCTCTTGTCCATGGAAATCTCTAGGCAAGAATACTGGAGTGGGTTGCCACGCCCTCCTCCAGGAGACCTCTGACCCAGGGATGGAACCCAGATCTCTTACATCTGCTGCATTGGCTGGTGGGTTCTTTACCACCACCACCACCTGGGAAGCCATAACACAGGCAAAAATTAAACAAGAAAAATTTAACTGAGTAAATTTAAAGGTCAAATTGGTTCCACCGAGCTATAGCAAAGGAAAGGTTTTTAAAGTAGAAAGGGGGCAGAAAAACAAAAATTATTAACAAAAAAAGTACTGTTTCAGGCAAAGTTGCCTTCCTAAAGGGGATGGAGGTGCCTATATGCAGATTACTTCACTACTGCTAACCAGGTAATTCTAGGTTGACTGGTTAAAGGTTACATTCCTGGGGTGTTGAAATTGCAATTAAGTTAAATATTAAGTCTTGGTTTACTGGCATGGAGTTTAGCATAAGTAATTCCATTTTGGGTCTGTTGTCTCCTTTTTACACTACTAAATTTTAAACCTCAAGTAGAACTGTATCTTTGCATAAATGCTTGAGCAGATTAACCTTAAGATATGTATCAGCAATCTTAAATTGCTTTGTGTCTTGGCCAAGCAGTTCAATATCTAAGATTCTAGCCTATGGAAGTAATATAAAAAGGAAAATATTAGCAAAAGAAGATTGTTATAAAATTATTGCAACTGCAGAACATTACAGACACCATATAGGTCCAACAATAGTGGAATGGTTAAATAAATGTTGGGAAATCCGCATAATGAAATGCTATGTAAACATTATAAATAATCACATCATATGTGGAAAGAGTTTGGGAGCAGTTGATTAGTCTATATTCCCTAGGGTACCAATAACTAAGGAAAACCAATGTGGCTAGTTTACATCAGTAATGCTTCTTGAATTACAAGTTCCGTATTCTTTTTTTAACAACTACCTTTTAAATTAATTAATTTTTTGATTGTGCTGGCCTTTGTTGCTGCATGCAGCTTTCTCTAGGTGAGGTAAGTTGGGGCTACTCTTGGTTGTGGTGCATGGGGTTCTCACTGTGGTGGCTTCTCTTGTTACAGAGCACGGGCTCTAGGTACACAGGCTTTACAAGATGCAGCACCTGGGTCCAGCAGTCACAGCACGTGAGCTCAGTAGTTGTGGTGCAGGGGTTTAGTTGCCCCACGGCATGTGGAACTTCCCCAGATCAGGAATTGAACCTGTGTCCCCTGCATTGGCAGACAAGCAGATTCTTATTCACTGTACCACCAGGAAGTCTCCAGTTCCATATTCTAAATTCTTCAGAATAAACCCCCAATCAACCGTTCCAATCTTATCTCTCACTGTTGCTCCAAATGTGGTATATGTGTGCACACTCAGTTGCTTCAGTCGTGTTTGACTCTTTGTGACTCTATGGGTTGTAGCCTGCCAGGCTCCTCTGTCCATGGGATTGTCCAGACTTGTGTGTGTATGTTTAGTAATATTTTCTTTCTCTAAAACATCACTTGTTGCCTCCTTCATTCCCAGTACCTGTCTGTCCAAGGACTAAGGACTACTTCTCCTTTAGGGCCTAGACTGCTCCCAAGGAGCTATAATCTCTTCTCTGCATCCTCACAGAACTTTGCACCTTTTAAGACACTTTTCTTGGTCTGTCTTATAAATGGTTATTTATTTAATTGTCTTACAACCTTCTAACATTAAGACCTCTTATGAATGTGTAATAAACACTCCTATTTTTACTGTCTATACAACTATGCTGCTACTGCTGCTAAGTCACTTCAGTCGTGTCCGACTCTGTGCGACCCCATAGACGGCAGCCCACCAGGCTCCCCCGTCCCTGGGATTCTCCAGGCAAGAACACTGGAGTGGGTTGCCACTTCCTTCTCCAATGCATGAAAGTGAAAAGTGAAAGTGAAGTCGCTTAGTCGTGTCCGACTCTTAGCGACCCCATGGACTGCAGCCCACCAGGCTCCTCCATCCATGGGATTTTCCAGGCAAGAGTACTGGAGTGGGGTGCCATTGCCTTCTCTGCTATACAACTACAGTAGGAGCTTAATAAACCCATGTTGTCTTGGACTGACAATGTGCTCTACCACAAAGTAATACAAGATGTTACATCTCATATTTGACCTTTTTTTTTTTTGCAGGTCACTGAGTGAGATCACAAGTGCTGGAAAAAGAATATAAACATGCGTGGCCTCATTATCCACCAGCTCAATTATATGTTGGTGTCATTTAGTCATTCTGATCTTAATAAATGAAGTCAACATGGTCCATGGAGGAATCTTTTCCTGTTCAAAAGTTCAACTACATCAATCAAAAGGTTTCAAACATTTTGGGTGCTGTGGAATTTGAACTTTCAGATCCAGGTCCATGAGAGTCAAATTACAGAAATGTCTTATCTGAGCTAACAAGGTAAACAGGCTTTAAGCTGATGTCAAGGAGTGGGAGTTGGCAAGAAAAGAAAACTTCACACTGAACTGGACAGAGTAGAAACCATTCAAAGGTAGTTATGTCATGTTAAACTTTGTGCCCATGACTATAAACTTAACATCCAAGCCATGTATAGTTTGCACTGAATATTGTTCTGTAAATCATGTCCTCTTTGAAAAGTTTTTAAACTCTTCACAGGATCAAAAATTACCTAGTAATTCCATTACAGTTATTAGTTATTTGACATCTGTACCTTGTGTTTCTCTGCTTGCTGGTGTCATCAGGATGACAAATGTCTCAATACTTCATTCATGTTTTCACATCCAGGGCAACTAGTAACTTTATAAAGTGACTCAGTGGCCAAAGGGCTCTGTTCCTTCCCACTGGCTGCTACAGAAGCCAAGTGCTTAAGGAAATGGTAGAGAAAAAGAAGAAATTTGTCACGTATTATCAGCTGAATTATGGAATTTGGATTTTGAAGTCACAAAGACCTGGAATGGAATATTCTCTCTACCATCTGCTGGTTGTGTGACTTTGTGAAAATTACTTAATCTCTATCTGCCTCAGCTTTTTAATCTCTAATTTATAAAACAGTTTTAAGGATTAGCAGATAAAATATTATAAATAAAAATATAGTATGGTGCCTAAGGGTTCCCCTGGTGGCTTAGTGGTAAAGAATCCACCTGCCAATGCAGGATTCGTGGGTTTGATCCCTGGGTTGGGAAAAGTCCCTGGAGAAGGAAATGGCAACCCACTTCAGTATTCTTACCTGGGAAATTCCATGGACAGAGGAGACTGGAAGGCTACAGTTCACAGGGTCACAAAAGAGTCAGACACAGCTTAGCGATCAAACAGTAGCAACAACATGGTGCCTAAATTGTGATAAATAACTAATACATATTTGTTGACTTCCACTTAACAAATACTAAATCAGCCACATTCTTCCTAGGGATTCATAGTTATGGTAAAATATTTTTATAGATAGAACAGAAGAATTAAAAATGAAACATTTTTATCTTCTTGTGGCTCTTTTGAGCTGAGTTGCTCTGGGCTTCTGAAAGGGTCTGATGTCACTATATCTCCTCCCTTAAACCCTTTGTACTATTGTTGTCAGACATTTTCATATGTATTAAACCTCAAATGCATTGATATTGGTCCTTTAAATTAGTCAATTACATTGTACTTGTAATAGTAGAGAGATTTTGGAAATCTGTTTTCTATATTTACTCACATATTCACTATCTAACCAGCCATACCTACCATTATCACACATTTACCTACACAGATACCATTTCTAGTGGTCTTCATTCTTTTTTAAAAAATTTTTATTGAAGTATAGTTGATTTAGAATGCTGTGTTAACTTCTGCTGTATAGCAAAGTGATTAAGTTGTACAAATGCATACAATCTTTTTTATTCTTTTTCATTATGGTTTATCACAGGATACTGAAATATAGTTCCCTGTGCGATGCATGATGACCTTGTTTTTTGTCCTTCATTCCTTCTTATAGATCTAAATTTCTATGCGGTATTACTTTCTTTCTTCTTGAATAACTTCCTTTAATGTGTCTTGTATTTCAGTTTGACTAGCAATAAATTCTCTTGGCTTTTGTTTGTCTGAAACATTTTTTTCATTTTTCAAACACTTTTTACTAGGTATAGAATTTTAAAATGACAGGCTTTTTTCCCTTTCAGAACTGTATTAAAGGTATTGTCCCACTGTCTTTTGGTTTGTATAATTTCTGAAGAGAAGATTGCTATCATTCTTAATTTTATTCCCCTGTACATAATGTTTCTCCTTGTTCTCTGACAGCTTTTAAGATTTTCTCTCTGTAATTATTTTCAGCAATTTGATTATGATGTGCCTTGAGGTAATTTTCTTCTTGTGTCTTCTACTTGGGAGTTTCTTGAATCTGTGCTTCTATAATTTTCATCAAAATCAGATAAGTTTTAGACCTTACTTTTTCCAACATTTTTCATCTTTTTTTAGGACTCTGTTGTGGATATGTCAGACCATTCAGTAGTATCATATGGGCCAATGATGTTTTGTTCATTTAGTCTTTTTCTCTTTTGTTTTTGATAGTTCAATGGCTATAACTTCAAGTTCATCTATATTTTCTTCCTCTCTGAATTTCAAACTCTGACAATCAACTCAATGAGATCACTGATACGTTTGGGTTTTCTCCTCCTCCTCCTCCTCATGCTGCAGCCTAGAAATTTTCTACATAGTAAGCAGGAGCAATTTTTCTACATAGTAAGCTAACTATATTTATTTCCTTTTTCTCAAGGATCATTATTCTATGTTTCCTGTTACTCAATATCTGAAAGCTATTGTATTGTATCATATGTTTTATTTTGTTTTTCAGTTGTTTAAAGTGGGAGGGTGCATTGAGTCATCTATCATGCCTGGAAGTTGAAGTTCTCTCAACATTAATGATCTAAATTAGAAGCTAGCAAACTACAACCCATGGGTCAAATCCAGTTTGCTACTTGTTTTCATAAATAAAGTTTTATGGGAGCACAACTGTGCCCATTAAATTATGTATCACATATAACACTTTCATGCTCTAACTGGAGACTTGAGTAGTTGTGACAAAAATAGGCTTTGTGAGTGACTTCTTAGTTTATCATCTGAATGTATGTTTCTGTTTATTCATGTTTTCCATAAATTGAAGATCTAATGTGACATTTCTCCGAAGAAAACATACAGATGGCCAATAAACACATGAAAATATGCTCAACATTACTATTAGAGAAATACAAATAAAAATACAATAAGGTACCTCCTCACATTGGTCAGAATGGCCAGCATCAAAAAACCTGCCAATGATACATGCTGGAGAAAGTGTGGAGAAAAGGGAACCCTCATGCACTGTTTCTGGAATGTAAATTGATACAGTCACTATGGAAAACAGTATGGACATACCTTAAACTAAAAATAGAACTACCATATAACCCATAAGTTCCACAACTAACCATATACCCAGAGAAAACCATAATTCAAAAAGATACATGCACCCCAGTGTTCACTGCAGCATTATTTACAATAGCCAGGACATGGAAACAACCTACATGTCCAGCCACAGTGGAATGGATAAAGAAGATGTGGTACATATATACAATGGAATATTACTCAGCCATAAAAAGGGATGAAATTGGGTCATTCGTAGAGATGTGGGTGGACATAGAGAATGTCATACAGAATGAAGTCAGAAAGAGAAAATCAAATATAGTATAGTAATGCATATATGTGGAATCTAGAAAAATAATATAGATGATATTATTTGCAGAGCAGAAATAGAGACACAGACACAGAGAACAAATGTATGGATACCAAGGGGAAAAGTGAGGGGGCGTAAGTGGGAGACTGGATTGACAGGTGTACTACTGATACTACGTATAAAACAGACCGTGAATCAGAACATATTGTATAGCACAGGGAACTCTACTTAATGCACTGTGGTGACCTGAATGGGAAGGCAGTCCAAAAGGGAGAGGGTATATGTATATGTATAGCTGATTCGTTTTGCTGTACAGTAGAAACTAACACAACACTGTAAAGCTACTATCCTCCAATACAGATGAGCCTAAAAAATAAAAAAAATTATGCTGTAATTAGAATCCTGACTACCTCTCTGAGTTAAAAATGCACCAAAACAGTTCATTAGTAAGGAAGGTATTTAAACCACAGAATGGCAGTATAAGATCAATTACTTATAGCCTAATATCAACTTGCACTGTTTTCAAGAGAAATACAGTTTGCAGCATCTAGTAGTCTAATAACTGTGGTCAACAACACATTATTGCTTTGACCAACTGAATTGTTCCCATAATGCATAAGCTTACTAATCACTCTAACTTATATTGAGATACTTACTGGTTAGTGTTAAATATTTCCCTCTGTTTTGCTTTGATTACTCTAATGGACATTTATTACTTTCTGCATATTCACTGCCATCACCCCTCTCTTTTCTGGGGACTATGGGTAAACACATCCTGACTTCTCTGCCTACTCTTGGTTCTTGTGACCAGACTCAACATGATACATGCAGCCCTGATCCAAACTACTTACTGGCTCACTTTGCTCTGGTTTCAGTGATGATTTCAGGAAAGGTCATTTGTCCCAGTGATTCCTCATCAGTCCCCAAACTTTTTGGAACCAGGGACTGATTTCCTGGAAGACAATTTTTCCACAGACCAGGTATAGAGGGGATAGTTTAAGGAAGATTCAAGTGTATTACATTTATTATGCTCTTTTTTTTAAATTTTTGGAAATAGTTTATTGTGAAGCAATAAGGAAGGAAATTATTAATATATGTAATATTAGAATATGAACACATATGAAGAGAATCCTGTGATAAAGCAAAAAGAAATGTTCCCCCCACCCTCATTTTCACATGTAGTTATGGGATTCACAAGCTACTCAGTCATTATTATGCTTAATACTGTGAGGATCAAACAGCTTTTTCAGAGACTTTGTACTATTTGAATGTAATAGTTAATGGATTCTTAAGTGGTTTTAGTAAGACCATTCTCACCACAAGAATGGAAAATTGTGCACTTTATTTCTAATCTAATGCCACTGCTTCTCTGACAGCAGGTACCGGTCCTTAGCCTGCAGGCTGGGGACCCCTGCTCTACTCCTATTTTCTGAGCATAACCTTGCAAATTAAATTAACAATATTACTTTATCTATTGTTGAATGCGGGAGTTGGAAATGACCTTAAATAGCATGTAATCTCTGCTTCCCTTTCTCTTCCTGAAAAAAACTCGTTCTGAAGCCAAAAAATGGGTAGAAAAAAGGAAGCATTTCCCTGGAAGGGGGCAGGGACCCCTGGTGGTCCAGATCCCATGGTGGGATGGCAGAGTTCAAAGAGGGTGGGGCATGTCTCCAAACAGAGAGATTACCTGGTATGAGATGTTGGAGCCTGAGAAGACTGAGTATCTTCAGGGAGTGGGGAGGGCAGCTGCTTTGAAAAGTCACAGGCTGAGCTGGGTGAGAAAAGCAAAGTTTCCAATGGAAAAAGTTTCAAAGTACTGTACTACAAAATTTTATTCTTTATTTGTAAAAGTTGTATAGATTTAAGGTATACAATGTGAAGTTTTAATACACATGTACATCATGAAATGATTATGACACTCAAGCTAACGAACATGTCCATTACCTCACATAATTATGTAAATACTTACTAGTTTTAAAAAGTGAAAGAATAACTACAGTGGAAAAGCACAGTAGCGGCAACCTCATTCACAGGATCAAAGTGAACCCCAAATGGGACAAACTGAAATCATAGATGACCAGAAAAGATGCAACTCAAACAACACAACATCCCCTTTGCACTCTTACTGCCAAGTGTAAATAACTTTAATCATGAAGCACCATTACTTAAACTCAAACTGAGGAACACTGCACAAAACAAAACAAGTCAAAAAGATCAAAGAACTGCTACAGAATGAAAGTAACGAAAAGAAACTGGATCAAACTGGGGTCTCCTGCATTGCAGGCAGACTCTTTACCAACTGAGCTATCAGGGAAGCCCCAGCTTAAATAACCCATTTTTGAAATGTGGTAACTGAGGCATCATAGGGGAAAGTATCCTTCTTTTTACACACTATCGTCACCTTTACTGTTCTTTATTCACCTTTTCATAGTTTAATTTAAGCCAAGAATGGCAAAAATGCAGGGCAAGAAAAGGCTACACTCCCCACTATGAATATATCAATATAGCATGATGTTTTAGCCCATGAACTCTAAAATGTGGCATATTAGATTTAATCCCAACTTTATCTAATTTGTCTGCTGGTTGGTCTTGGGCAAGCTATTAGCATTTCTGTGTCTCAGTTACATTAATGTAAAGATAACTGTCATAATGGCATCCCAAATAGATGGAGAAACAGTGGAAACAGTGTCAGACTTTATTTTTCTGGGCTCCAAAATCACTGCAGATGGTGACTTCAGCCATGAAATTAAAAGACGCTTACTCCTTGGAAAGAAAGTTATGACCAACCTAGATAGCATATTCAAAGGCAGACATTATTTTGCCAACAAAGGTTCGTCTAGTCAAGGCTATGGTTTTTCCTGTGGTCATGTATGGATGTAAGAGTTGGACTGTGAAGAAGGCTGAGCGCCGAAGAATTGATGCTTTTGAACTGTGGTGTTGGAGAAGACTCTTGAGAGTCCCTTGGACTGCAAGGAGATCCAAACAGTCCATTCTGAAGATCAGCCCTGGGATTTCTTTGGAAGGAATGATGCTGAAGCTGAAACTCCAGTACTTTGGCCACCACATGCGAAGAGTTGACTCATTGGAAAAGACTCTGATGCTGGAAGGGATTGGGGGCAAGAGGAGAAGGGGACAACAGAGGATGAGATGGCTAGATGGCATCACTGACTCGATGGACGTGAGTCTGAGTGAACTCCGGGAGTTGGTGATGGACAAGGAGGCCTGGTGTGCTGCGATTCATGGGGTTGCAAAGAGTAGGACACGACTGAGCGACTGATCTGATCTGATCTGATCTGATGGAGCTTTTGTAAGATCTAATTGATATAATCCAATTAATGTGCTTGTCTCAATGTATGGCACATGGTGTGTGCTCAATTAATAATATTAATATGGTATTTGTATTAGACATGATTAATAGATTATAGCACTCTTTTCCACTGATCCCTAGGTAACTGCTTTCAACATAGCTCTCCAAGCAGACCCCTATTAATCACAGCTGCAAATAAGATGCTGTCTATCTTCCATGGATGATTTTTCAGTAAATGTCGATTACATAACATGTACTGTTCCTCACAATACTAATTTATTTAACACATTTTTATTGATTGCTTATCTTCCTATCACTACTTTAGACCTATTATTCAGTGAGTCAGGGATAAAGATCATCAGAATGTGGTTTAATTGGATTAGGATGGCTGAGGAGGGAGAAACAATAATCAAATTATATAGTATAATATAAAATAAGAGTTTAGATCAGAATAGGATCAGTTGGGAGCATCTTTTGTTCCTATCTACTGACCTCTTGGTTATAGAACTTCTGTACATAGAATGAGCAGAGGAAGCAGCCCCTGCAGAGAACCAGTATTTAAGAAGTGAGTAAAAGAGGACACCATGAGGGAACTAGAGTGACTACTACACTGGTAGAAGGAAAAGCCATTTTTCAGGAAAGAAGGACAGTCTAACAGTGTCCAATGCTGCAGACTGGATAAGCAAAATAAAGTACTTGAAAGCATATGTTGGAGTTAATGCCTTGGAAGTCACCAGTGACTTTGATAAACAGAATTTTTCAATAGGGTATTCTGGGTGGGAGCCAGATTTCAATGGTTTTAAGAAATGGAAAAACAATGTAAGCAATGCCAACAAACATTTGGTCACTCCAGGGAGGAGAAAAATAAGAGTGCAAGCAGGAGTAGGATGTTAAATCTTGAACAGTTTTGTTAATTTCTAACTTTTGACTTGTTTTTAAAGTGAGAGACTAGTGGTTGGCTGGAAGAAGTCAGTAGAGAGAGAGAGGAAATGGAACTCAAGGCATGCTTGGTCTTTAGCAAGAAGGAAAGAGGAAAGAATAGGCATTGACACAGGTGTGCAGGTGTGGAAGAGGAAGTTCAGAATTTTATTCTGATAGTTTCTATTTGGTTTCTCGGTGAAGTGGGAGGTTAGATCACTTGAAGGGCCATCCTTGGGATCAATATTTGCCTTGGCACATGCTATTTCTTCTGCCTTCAAAAGTTCCTCTTATTTTCCAACCCCTCTTCTCTGAGCTTATATGCCTCCCAGAGGGCGCTAGCGATAAAGAATCTGGCTGTCAACACAGGAGACACTGCTGCTGCTGCTGCTGCTGCTGCTAAGTCGCTTCAGTCATGTCTGACTCTGTGCGACCCCATGGACTGCAGCCTACCAGGCTTCTCCGTCCATGGGATTCTCCAGGCAAGAACACTGGAGTGGGTTGCCATTTCCTTCTCCAATGTATGAAAGTGGAAAGTGAAAGTGAAGTTGCTCAGTCATGTCCAACTCTTAGCGACCCCATGGACTGCAGCCTACCAGGCTCCTCCATCCATGGGATTTTCCAAGCAACAGTACTGGAGTGGGGTGCCATTGCCTTCTCTGCAGGAGACACAAGAGACATGGATTTGATCCCTGGGTCGGGAAGATCCCCTGAAGGAAATGGCAATCCATTCTAGTATATTTGCCTGGAGAATCCAATGACAGGGGAGACTGGTGGGCTACAGTCCACGTGGTTGAAAAGAGTCAGATACGACTGAGCATGCACACACCATATACATGCTCTTATAGCCCCATTCATTGTTCTCATCATGGTCTGTAAGATTAGCCAAGTCTTTGTTTTGCTTACATTGAAAAAGTCTGGCACATTATATTTCTAGCTCGGAATATAGTAGGGGTTCAATTAAAAATTGGATGTGTAAGTGTTTTTAATTCAATAAAAGAAGGAGAAGTATTCTAGGTTTAAGAGAAGGAACAAGATTTAGGGTTGTGATAGCAAAGAATGTGAGGAAGAGATGGCTGATCAGGTACGAGAGTAATATTGACCTGGTGTGATGGTCATTTATGTGTTAACTTCGCTGGGCAACAGAATTTAGATACTTGGCAAACATTATCCTTGATGTTTCTGTGAGAGAGTTTCTGGATGAGACTTAAATCAATAGACTGTCCTTCATATTGTGGATGGGCCTCATCTAATCAGCCAGAGGTCTAAATAAAACAAAAAATAAATCTCCTCCAAGCAAGAAAGAATTCCACAGTGACTTGAACTGAATCAGCAACTTGCCTTGTATAGCCCACTGTACAGGTTTTGGATCTGCTAGCCTCCAAATGTGCATGTCACTGTGTACATACACACATCCCATTAGCTGACTATTACACTAGGTAGACTGCTGAACCTAAGTTAATAATGGCATCAATTTTACCTTGCTTTGAGCAGAAGCAGAGAAAGTCCACAGTCTACCCAGGATTGGGGTTTTGCCAGGTGATATTCCACGAATGACAATGAAATAATTTCAAGATATTAGTAAGAGAGTAGTGGAAGTGCTGGACCCTGGAACTGATAATAGGTGAGTATGGACTATATACCTAAGTGATCAAGTTCAGGAGTGGGACAGTTCTCCTAAAACCCTCTGATCCTATTTCACAACTGACTTCTGATTTTCTCTAGTTTGAATACTTGGTTAGATAACATTGTTACTTGTGTGTCCATATATAAGGCAATATCCAAATAATAGCCATTGCTTACTGAATATACACTGTCTAGGAAACACTTCTGAAAAAGCTTTATGTAGTCAGTCTTTAATCTTCTTCCTTTCTCTCCCTTTCAAACCTCAGCAGGATTTTTTAGTAAAATAATATGAAGAGAATCTCTTAGTATTATAACACATCAAAGTTATGAGAAGTGGTCCAGATAACGAGAGAAATTTGTCCTATGTTTGTTCTGACAAATTAAATGACCCAAGCTTTTATAAAATAGACAGTAAAAGGTACCCAAAGCTCTTCAAAGAGAAAAGCTTTAAAAAGGCAAGTATGAGGCATAATCTTGAGGACATTTCATCTTGTGGCCAGAAGTGAACCAGGAAAGTAGGCAGGGAAGGGAAGAGAGGTTTAACCCGAGGGAAAATGAAGGGGGGCAATGAATGGGATGGGACCCTGGACAGCTGTCCAAGATGGTCTCTATGGACTGAAAAGTATCTCAAAGGGAAAAGTAAAGAAATGGCTTGTATTTTCTCTGACTGCCAAGTGGGTTCACTGCTGATTAACGGTAAGACAATTTTCTTTCCAGTACTAGGCAACATACCCACAATTGTTCAAAATCATTTACTTAACTAACAATTATACCTCTTACTTTGAGGGAGACATTGTTCTAGGCAAACTACCAATATTAATTCATTTAATCCACACTATTCTATGAAGTATTATCATTATCCCCATTGTACAAACAAGGATGTTCAAAGATATATTAAATACAAATGCTGTATATCACTAAGAAAATGCATTATTATTTCTAAATTTTGTTTAGGATTTTGGGATTAACGTATACACACTACATAAAACAGGTAAATAACAAGGACATGCTGTATAGCACAGGGAACTCAGTATCTTATAATAATATATAATGGGAAAAAAATTTAAAAAGTATATATAATTAAAAAAGAAAAATTCTAATTTTTATAATATGTTCGAGAGGGAGGTCTTATCTCTACTTAAAAATGAAAAAGAAAAAATACTTTTGATTTAAAGAATTAAATAACATTTCCAACCCCATGGACTTGTACTCCCTGTTATGAGGAAATAATAGGGTCAAGAATTACCCTCCCATCATAAACAACTAGAAAACTAGACAAAACACAGGCAACAACAATTTCTGGTCATTGGATAACAGGTAGTGGAAGACTGTGATCCTTGAGATGAGAAACAAATGACGCTTTTTGCTTGGAGGCAATTTCTAGACTAGACTGCAGGGAGGAGAAACCTCCCTGGACAATCTGAATTGAAGAGAGAGAGATCAGAGTTTGTAGCGCTCAACATAGCTAGAATTTGCAGGGCACAGTAGCCACTCAAACTATCTAAAATTTGAGAGGTATATTCTTGAGCCTTTGGGTGTTATAATGTGTATATATGTTAGGTAAAACCTTATGAAGCACGAACAGTAAAATCCTCAGGAGAAAATAATTACCATGAACTTTTAAGCTAAAGAGCATATTCAGGATTGGAAATCATTGAAGTTTCCACCAGCCACATAGGAGAATACATTAGGCATTCTATTAGAGACCCATTAAAGAGCCACTTTTTATATGTGGAACTAAATTAGTCTTAAAGTAAAGACTACTCTAGACCTCTCAAGAGAGCTTAAGAATAAGACTAGAAAAAACCAAACTCATCTGCAATCAATATGACGGCCTGACAGAGCAAAATCCAAGATGCTTACAAGAAATATATAAAAATCCAGCATACTAAAATATAAAATCACGATGTCTGGCATTCAATTAAAAATACTGCACATATAAGGAAATAGGAAACTATGACCCATACCTAGACGAATAATGAGTTAATGAGTCAGAGAAATAATGGAGTCAGGCCCCACCCTGAAATCTGCTTCTGAAATCCAGCACTCTAGAGGTGCAGTACGTGGAGAGTTAGTTAACCTTATTAAGTCTCCATTTTTGTTAAACTGGCATGCTAATAATAACATGGAAGTTATAAAAGTTAAAATAAGGTAACATACATGAATTGCCTAGTATTAGCAATTTAATATTTACTTATTTCTTGCCCTTCTGAAGTCCTCTTCCCCCTTCAGTTCATATTTACCTAATATTATGAATTCTTCCTCAGATCGAAACTGAACTAAGATTCCATATCACTGGCCTCTGATGTCAAATATCTCAGTTTAGGCTTATCAATTCTTCCTTTCCTGAAGCAACATTTGAAGGATTAAAAGAGACAAACACCAAAGAAGCCACTGTAACCTCACAGAGCTTTATCACATTTGGGGTTCATTAATCTCAGAGTCTCGAGAAGACCTTGGTCGGCTTCACTCCTTTGTAGAGCAAAGAGAAAAATAAACCAGGAGACTATAAAATACTTGAGTTGGAACATTTGCCGTTTGACTTCTTAACCTAGCCTACATTTCTTCAAGGCTCTAAGCAACTATCAAGAGACAGAGTTGTCTAAAATCAATACTGCTACCTTATATAGCCATCCAAAAGCAGATAATGAAGACTGGTGCCTACCTGGCCCAGAGATCAATGAATTTGTTGAGTAATATAGTCTAACCATCTAGTCATACATTTCTTTTGGTATAGGACTGGAAGGATGATGATTGCAGAGGTTATGACCGAAAGTGGTTCCAGGAAATTCTTAGATTGGTGAGAGTATTATCAAAAGACCAATGAGTTGGTAGGGTATCTAAGTGGTCTATAAATTGCCATGCCAGGAACACAAGTTCACCTGAATTTAGTAAAAATACTCTTTGTAGGCTAAGATAAGAAGTGTTGTCTCAAGTAAACAATGTGCTCCTCTAAATAAATAAACTAAAAACTAAGACAAGATATTGTAACTTAAAAATCTCACTAAAGGTGTAGTAGTAGATTTGCAAAGTTCTTTATGAAGGCTGAAAATCTATGCCTAGAAGAACATGGAGGCAGAAACACTGACAAATTTACTTAAATTCAATGTCAATTTTCTAGGCTTAAATTCTTATTAACATTGGGTCAATTTATCTTCATAATCAACTTCCTGAGGGCACCTCAGTTTGATCCATCTATCACTGTCAAACTTCACTGCATTGCAGGTGGATTGTTTACTAGCTGAGCCACCAGGGAAGCAACCTAGTAAGTCAGGAAAGCTAATCTGTGTGGCCTTGGGTCACGTGTGAATGCAAGATGAGGAAGGTCATTCTAAAGATGTAAAATGGGGAGACTGCTTCCCCAGAGTGGCCCCTCTGGGAATTCAAGATGAGGTGCCTTAGAAATGGTAACACACAGCCAACAACAGGTAGCAACTGAGGCGTGGGTGGAGCAAACTTGAACAATGACAGGGTCTTTGATAAGTATCTTGTGTGGCGACAGTTCTCCCCTTTGGGGTATAAATAAAGGTTTTATAAAAAGTCTTCAGACTCAGAAACAAATGTCCTCTTTGTCACTGTGACTGAGTAGCAAATACAGCCAGGTCATAAAATGAAACCATTCATTAGCCTTGGGAATATAAATGGAGACTCTTCCTGCTCATCTCACCCATCCTGAAAGTCAGAACAAGACTAAGATCACCCTGAAATGAACTGACTCCCCTGCTGGCGGTGTACTGATACTTTCCAAATGGTTTAGTTACACCAGTTTCTGACGTCCTTAGGATTTTTTTTTTTTTTAGTATGCATCAGTATTTTTTTTTCAATTTTTTTCATCAATATATTTTTTCAATTTTTAAAATTAAATTTTATTGGACTATAGTTGCTTTGCAATGTTGTGTTAGTTTCTGTTGTACAGCAAAGTGAATCAGCTAAAATGTTTATATGTATCCCCTCTTTTTTAGATTTTCTTCTCAGGACTCATAATACCATGTACAAGGCAGAAAACAGCATTTTAAAAGAAAGCATCTTATATCATACACTATGCTAAGTCACTTCAGTCGTGTCTGACTCTGTGTGACCCCATAGACGGCAGCCCACCAGGCTCCCCCGTCCCTGGGATTCTCCAGGCAAGAACACTGGAGTGGGTTGCCATTTCCTTCTCCAATGCATGAAAGTGAAAAGTGAAAGTGAAGTCGCTCAGTCGTGTCCGACTCTTAGCGACCCCATGGATTGCAGCCAAACAGGCTCCTCCGTCTATGGGATTTTCCAAGCAAGAGTACTGGAGTGGGGTGCCATTGCCTTCTCCGATCATAAGAAGGGGGAAAATGGACACTATGAAATACTGCCAGTCAGCTGTTACTGGGATAGAGAGTTGAATATAATGTATTGTACTACTATAACTTTGAGGTTATTTGGAGGAACTTCAGAAACCAAGGAAACACATTATTTTATATTCGTTACATGGACTTTTAAAAAACATATAATTTTGAATCATAGCTCATGGCCACATTTTTTGTATTTTCACATTACCATCCCACACAGTTTAAGAAAAATATTGCTTTTTTTTATCCCCAAAGAAGGGTACGAGGCTAAAAACTATAGTGCTTAATTTTAATTTTAGTAAAATTGAACTTTTCCGTCTCTAATTCATGTCTACTCAGCCATAATTAGAAAATCACACACTGACGTGAAAAGAAAAAGTGCAGATATGTATGGTGGGGGAGAAATAAGGCAGGAGACCAAGGGCATGAAGAAGGGCAATAGGTACAAAGCATTTTGTAATTCACTAAGTATAGGCACAACCACTCTTCTAAACAAGAAAAGCACTCAATTTTCTGAAAGCCTAAACATTTTATATTAGACTTATTAATTTTAAAATTATTAATAATTAAGGACTTCCCTGATGGCTCAGATGGTAAGGAATCTGCCTGCAACATGGGAGACCTGGGTTCGATCCCTGGGTTGGGAAGATCCCCTGGAGAAGGGAACAGCTACCCACTCCAACATTCTGACCTGGAGAAATTCTATGGAGAGAGGAGCCTGGAAGGCTACAGTCCATGGGGTTGCAAAGAGTTGAACACAAGTGAGTGACTTTCACTTTTATTTTCAAGATAAAGAAGACCACTGGTTCTCGGACTCAATAGAACAAAGATTTTGCAAGTTAAAGCTAGATGATCTACTGCTAAAATGAAATAATGGCAAGCATTTCTCAATGCATATACAATAAGTTAATGAACAGTTTTCTAAATTGTAAGCATCTTCATCATAAATTGGTCTTAAACCAGTAGTGTGGGCAGCAATTTATCTTGATATCTCAAGGTGGTTTCTGATTTGTCCATAACATATAAAGGTTGTCATAGCAATAATTCATGAAGTTCTTATAATAACACCATGACTCCTACTTGTTTTCTCCCTTAAAGGCATTAGAAAACAATAGACTAAGACCACTGAGCTTAAATAAATAAAGAGAAAGGTACCCAGGCATCTTTCTGTGCTTCAAACAAAATGAGGACTCTGGATGTTGTCTGTGGGAAAGAAGAGCTGGCCCATTAGGCAATGTTGATACCCTTGGCCATCTTTTCAAAGGATGACGTTTCAGCAAGTACTACACAGTTAATTTTGATACTTTTCTGGAAGGCAGTGCTGTCCTTAATTACTCTTGATGTTCCTTCTAAAAGGAACTTGTTTTTTAAGTACTTGTTACTTTTTCAAAATCTAGACAGTGAGGGTTTGATATGACCTACTTAATGAAAATTGTCACTTTAACAAATATTTACTGACTGCCTGTCAATAACAGCAGTGATATCTACTCTTCATTTGATTGCTTAGAGACTGGTTTTGATTTTTACATCAGTGTTTTTCTAAATTGTCACTCCTCTTGGCATTCCTGAGAGAAAAATTAAGTTGTTAGCTTTCAGATTCTCTTGTAATTTTGCCATTTTTTAAGAGGAACTGAAGAATAAACCCCTAAACCAACATGCATTAACAAGGAATTACAAATATTAGCTAAACGCAAGAGAAATGCCATAGAAAACTTTGCACATCAGCACACTACTTGATTACTATTTTAAAATCTCAGTCCATTAATGCTTAAAAAAATTAAAGGAATGCTAAACTCTTTCTGGCTATGGCCATAAAAGGATGTTTTCAGCACATGAAGAAAAGTGGAAGATGAGATTAAATTAGAAACAGGCTATTTTTCTATGGGGCCTATCATTTGCTGATATGTATGTAATACTCTGTATTACATAACTTCAGAATTAAATCAAGGTTGAAAGGTTTTGGAAATTCACAAGATATTAGACTTGACTTCTTTAATCTAGAAAAGCCTTTTCTTCCTATGATTTCCTTAACTCAATCACTGAACATTATTTTTGAGTTAAGCATTAAAAGATCTAATCTAAAGTAGAACATGAAGAGTTCCAGTCTCACATGTACTTCAGAGTTTATTCAAAATTCTTCACAGCAATGATGAAGGATGGTAAGAGAGAGGACAAACACCAGAAAATGGGAATTGATGTGGGTTATATCATGAAAAGATGAGGAAAAGGAAAGACAAGGAATCTTTAAGGGTTAAGACTTTTTGGAGTATCTGCATACTTAAATCTTGCAAGTGTGTGAAGAAGTCCCATAAATGGGTGGTTTGATGAACAAAGTTCATTATGACATAGAGGAGAAATAGAGGAAGGGAAAGCCAAGAATTGGGGATATATTTTTTAACCAATACAATTATTTTAGTGTTTCTGTTAGTGTGTGATTAGGATATATTACAGTAGGAAAATAATTCTAAACTTTTAAGCATATGTAGATATATTAATATTCAGTCCTGGCATTTGTTGAGTGTAAGCAGACATTCCTCACACCCTTTATGAAGAGACCCTCTGCCCACAATGTCTATGTCCTAGGTAGCCACGCAGAGGTGGTACGTGACACAAGAAGTGGCTCCACTAGAACCCTGTGATGTGGTCAGGTACAAAAGGAGAGCTGAACCCATCAGCTTCTCGCTCTTGGGAATTAGAACTGGGATACCTGGAGACCCTGTTACAATTAACAGTGGGAGGTGAAGCTAAACGGTTGTGGTGCAGACAGTCTGTAGGAGCAGGTGGTGGCACTCACATAGCAGCTCCTTCTAAACCAAAGCTATGAGAGAGAGAGAAATGAGTAATTAGAGAAGTGTTGGAGAAGACTCTTGAAGAGTCCCTTGCACTGCAAGGAGATCCAACCAGTCCATCCTAAAGGAAACCAGTCCTGATTATTCATTGGAAGGACTGATGCTGAAGCTGAAACTCCAATACTTTAGCCACTTAATGAGAAGAACTGACTCAATGGAAAAGACCCTGATGCTAGGAAAGATTGAAGGCAGGAGGAGAGGAGAAGGGGAGGACAGAAGATGAGATGGTTGGATGGCATCACTGACTCAATGGATATGAGTCTGGGTAAGCTCCGGGAGTTGGCAATGGACAGGGAGGCCTGGCGTGCTACAGTCCATGGGGTCGCAAAGAGTCAGACATGACTGAGCAACTGAACTGACTGAACTGAGAAAAGTGCACTGAAGAAGAAAATGGGAGTAGACTTTCAGAGAGAACGAGGAAGCCATGAGCAACACACACATAGGAAACAAC
>NW_011494898.1:149515-150998 GCF_000754665.1 Bison bison bison
AATGGGCATTCCCTTATAGCTGCTTTGACTCTTGACACTGTCTAGTTGCAGTCATGAATCCTTACACTGGACCCCTTCTCCCTGAGGTAACCTGAGACTCTGACCTTTGAAATCAGTAGAGCTTAACCACAGCAGTAGCTTATATAATAAAGCACTCCCCAAATGCCTGGGCAAGGAAATGAGCTCTCAGTGAGCAGATGGCCTGCAGCAACTGTAGTGTTTCCATGTGTATGTTTTATAACTTAATAAAAGCTGATCCCTTGGAAGTACTTTGTACATTATACAACCATCATGGCAGATTCATCAAACGTATTGTATGTGTAAGGTTTTCTACTAGGTACTGTGAAGACATATACAGAAGTAACACAGGCATTCTCCCTTCACAAAGCACCCTTAGGAGTCTCTGACTAAACTTACAACACCTCTACCTTGGAATGTAATTCTTTGATCATTTTCTATCTAAATCAGGTTCCCCTGTCATGTTTCCATATGCAAAAAAGTACTATCCTATCAGTTTCCCTGGTAGCTCGGCTAGTAAAGAATCTGCCAACAATGCAGGAGACTCTGGTTCGATTCCTGGGTTGGGCACTCCAGTATTCTTGCGCTTCCCTGGTGGCTCAGACAGTAAAGAATCCTGCAATGCAGGAGACCTGGGTTCGATCCCTGGGTTGGGAAGATCCCCTGGAGGAGGGCATGGCAACCCCTCCAGTATTTTTGTCTGGAGAATCCTCATGGACAGAGGAAATGCAGGCTACAGTCCAAGGGCTCACAAAGAGTCAGACATGACTGAGTGACTAAGCACACATAATAATCAAACTTTGTAACGGCTTATCTCTTTCCTTAAACTGTAAGCCATGGGAAGGTACTGACTATGTATCTGGTACATGATATGTGCTTAATAAGTATTAAATGATAAATAAAAAACTGAGGAAGTCTAGGCCAAGACACAGAAGGTTGAGCACCAGACTTCTATAATTCTCAAAAAACTGCTAGAGTTTTTACAGTCACTGAAGGCAGTGATGCAGAATCATTAAATTTAGGGAAACTATTCATCTATAGACGCTAGTGATTTTAATTATAAAAGATGGGTTTTCCAGAAATAGATTTAGATAGGAAACAAATTTATGCTTCAGTTCAGTTGCTCAGTCATGTCCGACTCTTTGCGACCCCATGAACCGCAGCACGCCAGGCCTCCTTGTCCATCACCAACTCCCAGAGTCCACCCAAACCCATGTACATCGACGGTGATGCCATACAACCATCTTATCCTCTGTCATCCCCTTCTCCTCCCACTTTCAATCTTTCCCAGCATCAGGGTCTTTTCCAATGAGTCACCTCTTCGCATCAGGTGGCCAAAGTATTAGAATTTCAGCTTCAACATCAGTCCTTCCAATGAACACCCAGGACTGATCTCCTTTAGGATGGACTGGTTGGATCTCCTTGCAGTCCAAGGGACTCTCAAGAGTGTTCTCCAACACCACAG
>NW_011494898.1:151098-188469 GCF_000754665.1 Bison bison bison
TCCAATGAACACCCAGGACTGATCTCCTTTAGGATGGACTGGTTGGATCTCCTTGCAGTCCAAGGGACTCTCAAGAGTTTTCTCCAACACCACAGTTCAAAAGCATCAATTCTTCTGTGCTCAGCTTTCTTTATAGTCCAACTCTCACATCCATACATGACCACTGGAAAAACCATAGCCTTGACTAGATGGACTTTAATGGCAAAGTAATGTCTCTGCTTTTTAACATGCTGTCTAGGTTGGTCATAACTTTCCTTCCAAGGAGTAAGCATCTTTTAATTTCATGGCTGCAATCACCATCTGCAGTGATTTTGGAGCCCCCCCCAAAAAAAAAATTTCTGACACTGTTTCCACTGTTTCCCCATCTATTTCCCATAAAGTGATGGGACCGGATGCCATGATCTTAGTTTTCTGAATGTTGAGCTTTAAGCCAATTTTTTCACTCTCCTCTTTCACTTTCATCAAGAGTCTCTTTAGTTCTTTTTCACTTTCTGCCATATCTGAGGTTATTGATATTTCTCCCGGCAATCTTGATTCCAGCTTGTGCTTCCTCCAGCCCAGCGTTTCTCATGATGTACTCTGCATATAAGTTAAATAAGCAGGGTGACAATATACAGCCTTGATGTACTCCTTTTCCTATTTGGAACCAGTCTGTTGTTCCATGTCCAGTTCTGTTGCTTCCTGACTTGCATACAGATTTCTCAGAAGGCAGGTCAGGTGGTCTGGTATTCCCTTCTCTTTAAGAATTTCCCACAGTTTATTGTGACCCACACAGTCAAAGGCTTTGGCATAATCAATAAAGCAAAAATAGATGTTTTTCTGGAACTCTCTTGCTTTTTCAAAACGGTATAGTGGGGAGAGGGTGGGGAATAAATTAGGAGTTTGGTATTATCAGACTCACACTACTATATATAAAATAATGAACAAAAAGACCTACAATGGCATAGGAAACAATCTTGTAATAACCTATAATGGAAAAGAATTTGATAAAAAAATATATAAAACTGATTATATATACACAGATAAAATGAATCACTTTGCTATACACCTAAAACTAACACAACATTGTAAACTAACTGTATTCTTTTTAAAAATGGTTTAAGTTTTCAGTCTGTGGCCTTGTTACCAGTTAAATTTTTACCTTCATTTTTTTCTTTTTCATTCTGAAGTGCTGATTCTTCTAAGATTAGAAACTGATCTTCCTCAAATTACCTCCTTTCTCTTTCTCCTCACCTCTCTCCCCACAATACAGCAATAGAGTCAACCTATTTTTTAACGGTTAGTCACTGAAGTCTACTATATGGATCCCTTACACAGTTTTAGAAATCAGGAAAGATTTGCAAGTGAAAAGGCAGGTGAGAAAACACAGGCAGATACCATCTTGGTCACAGAAATTCCAAGTGCTCTTCTATAAATTCTTTTAAAAGCCAGGTAATTAATTTGGAATCAGCATGTCAAGTCATTCATTTTTCAGCAATTAGATAGAACATATTTCCAAAAAATGCTATGAAGGTGGCCTGCTTCCCATCTTCCTGTAATGCCATCCTAGTTTTGTTTCCTCACACACGCTTGATGATCTCCTCAGGACACATCTTTTTGGACCTCTAGAATTTTAATCTGAAATTTAGCAAATAATCTTTGCTGACATTTTCTGATTTGCAATTCTCATGACATACACAGGCAGTGTAAGGCCAATCTCTCAGTGGCATCTTCCAATTTAAGACTTTGAAGGCTCTCTAGACTACTTAAGAAAGGGTATCTGCTTTTGCTGCATAAACACAGGTGATGTGCCTGCTCTGTCAATGGAAACTGCCACCTTTGGACACTAAGGATCCTTCTATCTAAAAAAAGACCACACACTTAGCCTCAAATATTTGCTCAATTGGATATTCAACGTATAAATGGACTTTCTTCAATTCAGTTCAGTCACTCAGTCATGTCCAACTCTTTGTGACCTCATGGACTGCAGCACACCAGGCTTCCCTGTCCATCACCAACTCCCAGAGCTTACTCAAACTCATGTCCATCGAGTCCATGATACCATCCAATGATCTCATCCTCTATCGTCCCCTTCTCTTTCCACCTTCTATCCTTCCCAGCATCAGGCTCTTTTCAAATGTGTCAGTTCTTAGCATCAGGTGGCCAAAGTATTTGGAGTTTCAACTTCAGTCCTTCCAATGAATATTCAGGACTGATTTCCTTTAGGATGGACTGGTTGGATCTCCTTGCAGTCCAAGGGACTCTCAAGAGTCTTTCCCAACACCACAGTTCAAGAGCATCAGTTCTTTGTGCTCAGCTTTCTTTATAGTCCAACTCTCACATCCATACATGACCACTGGAAAAACCATAGCCTTGACTAGACGGACTTTAATGGCAAAGTAATGTCTCTGCTTTTTAATATGCTGTCTAGGTTGGTCATAACTTTTCTTCCAAGGAGTAAGTGTCTTAATTTCATGGCTGCAGTCACCATTGCAGTGATTTTGGAGCCCCCCCCAAAATAAAGCTTGCCACTGTTTCCACTGTTTCTCCATCTATTTGCCATAAAGTGATGGGACCGGATGCCATGATCTTAGTTTTCTGAATGTTGAGCGTTAAGCCAACTTTTCCACTCTCCTCTTTCACTTTCATCAAGAGGCTCTTTAGTTCTTTGCTTCCTGCCGTAAGGGTAGTGTTATCTGCATATCTGAGGTTACTGATATTTCTCCCAGCAATATTGATTCCAGCTTGTGCTTCATCCAGCCCAGCATTTCTCATGATGTACTCTGCATATAATTTAAATAAGTTACCAATTGGGCTTTGCTTTCAAAGACACAACATGTATTATCTTTAGATCAGGGAAATATTAGTAGTTCTTGACAGTAACTAATTATACAATCATATATGCAATGCACTGGCAAAGTCTATTAACTCAAAACTCAAACTCAAAACTAAAATTTTCTTCATCTATGAATAACACATACATTTCTCAGTTTGGACCACGCTTTGAGGAGACTTTAGGAAACATCTCAGGCAATCCATAAAGTTCTCCCCTGCTGCTCCAGAGCAGGTTTTTGCTTACCCACACTCCCATTTTTCAAAATCTAGGTATGTAGGCAGTGCTTCCACAATCTTTGCTATATACACTTATCATAAATATAACATTCTAAAACTCTTAAAACATTAAAACAAATTTACTTTCAAAAGGAAACTCTAACATGTATTTTTCTAATATACATTAAATAAGTACATAAAATCTTTGTATGAGAATAAAACACATGATCAAAGTCTCAGTGAAACTAAAAATGGTACTCTGGTCTGTTTGGAGACATGTGTGGCCAGAACAGGAAAACCACTGCAATGGACGCTCTAGGTGTCTTTTTGCCTCCACATTCCCAGATGAGCAGAGCTGTTAGTTCTGCTGCTATAGATATACTGACAAATAATGAGAACCCTATGATTTAAAATGCTATAGCCAGGTTCATAATAAAATGTTTCAATTTTATTAAAATTTCAATCATTCCAAAAGCAAACTTTTACATGGATAAAGGGAGAAAGGGAAGGTTGGAAAGAATTTATAAACAGTATCTTAGGACTTCATACGACTTCATCCCATTTCTGAAGCAGTTTCATAATTTGAACTTCATAATAAGCCAATGAGATAAGAGAAATGTATAGGAGTCATAGAATTATTATTATCATTATTTGAAGGTCAGTAAAATAAACCAGTGTTAAAACACGATAAGAGAAGCTGGATCTTCAAGATAAAACTAACTACAATATCACCTTTTTTTCTTTTTTGATTGGAATTAGCAAATAAGTGATTCAGACTAAATGAGAACAAACTTCTGCCTTTTAATTCAAAATCACAATTTTTAGGTGATTTTTAAATTGGACAGTAACAACATAAAGCAACCAAACACTTAACAAAGTGTAAATTACTACTGAAAATCTCCAACTATTTTTTGTAGACTGTCTTCCAACTTGCCTACATGCTTAGTTTGTAGCTGTATTTTTCTTTTTTCTTTCTAGTGCAGCATATCGTCTTCTACAATTACCCCAATTTACAAATAAGCTAACAGATCAAATGATTTGTCCAAATTCATGTATACAGTTAGAAAATAACAGAACTGGGATTAGAACCTAGTTCTTTTTGCATATTATGAAGTTCTTTCTATTACACCATATTGTCTCAGAGAGAAAAAGAGGTCTCCATTTAAAAAAAAAGTCCACAAAAGTCTGAACCAAAGAAATAGGTCAATTAAGATGTAATCCTTTAGTTTATAGAAAGATTACCACCATAGAAGTCCTATAAATGTTGAAAATTTCCCTTCTGCATAATCAGACTTAGTTTCTAGCCTCCAGGAGCTCACATATCATTTGCAATTCAACAGAAATCTTAAGAAGAATGTATAGTTAGAGGCATAGGATTTTGGTCAATATCAAGTCAATTAGAAAAGAAAAAAAACATTTTGGAAACTGTAATGTGATCCAGCAGAGAAAAAATAATTGAAGTTAAAAACAAGCCCACAGAAGCACATCTGCAGCTGCTGGTGCTCCTGTATGCAGTTATATGGCCTGTTTATATAAGAAACCTCAGGGTATGAAGCACAATTACAAAACACTGCTCCAGTTTTCCATAAGCACAGATGCAGTGGGAAAGCAGCCTGCTTTCATGACCATGCCCAAGTTCCATACTGGAAATTGCATATGATTTTAAAAAATCTGCCCTGTGGTTCAGGATTTATTTAAGACAAATGTTCTTGAAATATGGTACACTGTCAAACTGCATCAAGAAAAGGTGCTTGTTAAAAATGAAGATTCCTGAGTCTCAATCAAGACTTATTCAATCAGAATGTCCAGGGGATGGTTTGGGACACGTTTTTTTTTTTTTTTAAACAAGCTCTCCTAGTGATTGATAATACAACACTAAAGTTTAAAAACCACTGACTTGAGGAGATATTGGATACTTAAGAAAATTAATTTTTTAGCCTCTCATTTTGATGTTCCTAGAGCCCAAGTTTTGTTTTTCCCCCCATGATCTCTTAAAATCAATCACAGTTTGGGTGTTTATCGAATTACAGTAAAACACACTAAGATGTTAAGGAGTCATCTCAGTGAACTTAGGGTTCATTTCCATCATAGATCCAGCTCATCAAGACATCAAGGGGGTAGTGGATATCTTTCAATGGATGTAGATGAGTATAACAGAACTCTGAGAAAGGTAGAAACAGCCCAAACAAGCTCACAAAACAAGTTTTGAGAACTAAGTTACGGGTTAAAAAAAAAGTATTATACAACAGCAGTTCTAGAATAGACAGAATGTCCTAGCCTATTGATTCTGCATCCATTTTCTTTACTAGCAAGATAAAGAATGAATAAGGTGAGGTGTATCTCTGATTTTAGCTACGGCTATTGTGCAGATTCTTAAAAGAATGAATGGATAGTCATCCATCGTATCTATTTTTATTCCAGGTGCAGTGTAAGTAAACATTCTAAGTTTGGGGGTAAAAAAAGTCATGGGCAATATTAGCTTACATAATGACCCTTGAGGGCTGGCTGCTCTGTGCATTTATTTCTGGCTGATAACTTGAAGAATTCAAAGAACAAAAAAAGGTGATACATACACAAACCATCAATACTGAGATGATAAATCCGTACATAGTTCAGGTTAGGAAGGTAGCATAATATTACTTAAGTTACTTATCATACTGAATTTATAAAATGTCTCTAATCATCCTCAGGTATCAACAGAACTTTTACAAGACCTGTAAACTAAAATTGCCATACTTTGTATATTTTTGTTAAATTCACAGCTGAGATTAATATACTCTGAGGTGGCAAGACAAAAATGTACAATAAACACTTTCTGGATGTTGTAGTTATAATACCAAGAGTAACGATAAATAAGTCACAAGTAGTAACTGTTATTTTATTTCTTGGAAAAGCATCAAAATCAAAATAAAATTAAGTTTATTAAAAGCAGAACTTTTTTTTACTAAAACTTCAATGCTTAAAAACAGGATCATCAAGCAGCATTTATCACATATTTTTATTCTGTTAAGTGAATCAGTAAAAGTTGCTTTTAAAAGAGATCCACAGCCAATGAGCAACTCTAGAAATACAAGAAGTTAGAGGAGTGAGAAGCAAACCACAGAGGAGAAGAATCTGAGACACTGGACAATGAATTCCTTGGCCTTTCAGAACCTCTGTCTCTCAAGAGAAAAGCTCATGTGTTTTGGCAGAACACTTCCACACATCCCATGGCTGACCACCTGTTTCTAGCTAGAGAAAAGTTAACTTTTCTTGGTAGTAAAATGAAATGTGTTGGGTGTCTACTACAACTACTACACATACCTCAGGAGGGTTAGACAGTCGCTTTTTAGACACAAAGAAGGAACCATCTGGCTAAAACATCTCATTTCTTTGTCTTAGGAATCCTGAAGGGTTAGTAATATTATCTTCAATTTACAATTGAGAAAATTCTAGTTCAAAGGTTAAATGACTGTCCAAGAACACCAGTGGTGAGATTCGAACATAAGTTTTATTTTGAAGCCCATGCTTTCCCCACTATCATGTGCTGACTTCCATGAGTCTATGGACCCAATGATAGACACAGTCATCCCTCAGTATATGGGGGGGCAGGGACTGATTCCAAAATCCATGGATGCTCAAGTCCCTTATATAAAATGATGTAATACAGTTAGTGCTCTGCATTTGCATGTTCAATCAACTTTCGATCAAATTTCAGTCTGAATATGGAGGACTGACTCTATGCTGGGACTGTTTTAAGGAGTTAGATTTGCAAGCCTGGAAGGGTTTTACCAAAAGCATTCATAATGGGAAGAGATTAACATCTTTCCTGCAAAGAAAGTTAGGATGGAGTTTCAAATATATGTATTAAGGGCTTACCATGTGTCAGGGTCTGGGAATACTGGGGTTGATCAAGACACAGGGTCCCTAACACTCAAGGAGCTTACAGTCTAATGAGGGAGATGAAGACACTTAACCAGCCAACAAATGTGTTTCAGATAATGATCAATGTTTTGAAAACATAGGGCAGGACTCAAGCAAGATGGATAACGGGAATGTGACAGCTGTTGAAAAGTGTGATCACGGCAGGCTTCCCTGAGGAAGTAATGTTCTTATTAAGACCCAACTGAAGAGGAAGAGGCAGGAACATCCTGGATGTGTTCAGAGACCAGCCAGAAAGGCCAGCAAGGCTAAAATGAAGAGACTCAGAGCATGGCAGGTGAGATCACAGAGGTGAGTGGGGCTGCATCCTGGCAACCCACATCCAGGGAAGGGCACGCCTCCAGAGCACTGCATGGGGGAGCGGCATGCAGGTGGCCATGGCTGCTTTCGGACAAGAGAGATGGCAATATGTTGGCATAGCAGGTTCGCAGTTCAACAGCTATGCCAGCATCTTGCCTCCTCTCCAGTTCCAAGTTACAGGAGCAACACCAAGACTCTTCGGTGTTTTGCTTTTCCAAAATCTTCCCTTCCACCTGAGGGAGGCAAAGCACATTTGTTAATTGAAAATGCAAACTGGTTTCTGAATATTACATCACAAGTCTTAGAGCATCCGATTTTGAAGATGTAGTTCAAGCATAGGAAGGTTGTGGCTTAGTTTCTTTTTTTTCAAGGCCTTTGATCTAAAATGAGCCCTGAGAATATTTACTGACTGCTTATGAGACAACAGGGGTGGTGAGGAGGAATTCTGACAAAAATTTTAAGCCAGTAAAGTCTAAAGTTGATGACAGTTAATTATAGGTGATTACCACTATATCTACCGCCCAAGGTACATTCCAGTGGCTCTCAGTACAGTTTTATTTTTTACTCTAATAACTCTATTGGTCAATTCCTGCCACTTAGATGTACTCAAACAATAACAAACTGTCACCATGCGATGTATAGTTCACTGCTTTATGTGCTCTGAAGAACAGGGCCCCTCTGAGCCAATAACTCCCAGCTGGGAACATAATCCAGGAGTGCATTTGCAAAAGCACCACTCTATGTGCAAAGATGTTCACTGAAACACTGATTTTAATAGCCAAAGAACTATAAACAACCTGAATGTCCATCAACATGATCGATATTGGCTAAATTATGACTATAAATTATGATACAGTCTCACGATCATGTATTTTATCATTCTTACAAAAGATCATAGCATAAAAATAATGATGTGGTGTATAAGAACTTTTGTGTAAGTGAAAAAGTATGCATAATCACAGACATAGCCTGGGGTGTACATATAAATTTCTTCCTGAAGGGTACGTGAATGCTTTATTATTTTAAATAATGTTTATTATTTTTAAAGTAATCGGGTGACAGCATTATTTAGTTTTCTTCTTTATATACATTTCTAATAAATATTATTTACCAAAAAATGAACCTAAGATATACCCACGTAAAGATAAAACATTCAGCTGCACAGTGCTACCAAGGTACAGCTAAGAAAGAATCATGCTCACTTAAACTTGATTAATATCTACTGCATTTGCCAGAAACAAAGCTTATTGTTTCCTAAGTCTGAAGCTAAGTAAGTGAACACACATTCACTTACCCATGTGTTCACTTACCCATGTGCGCTCTGTGGTATGCATTTCTAGTGGGAGGACAGGAGGTAATGAGGGTTCTATTGCACAAGACCCTGTAAAAATTGTCCTGGGGCTAGGGAACTGGTGGAAGAGGTACTAACTGAAATTCTGAAATTCTAGATTACAATTCAAGTTGACTATGATCTATTAATGTAAAGGTATTTAGGAATTTTTGGTTCATCAAGCACAGAACATTAGTTCAAAATTAATGGTAAATACAATATAGATTAGGTTATAAAATGTACCACTGAATCAAGAAGATTTAATTAAATCAAATTTCTCCCCAAAGCTTAGTTTAAGAATATTCCTAATATTCATAATTCAGAGACAGATGTAGATTAATCATTTTAGAAGGAACACACAATGTATTTGAAAACAATAATTCCCCGTGACTTCTTCAGATTCATCTTGCACATGCAAAAGAAAACTGAATGTCAGCAACTATCTGATGTACCAGTCAGATACAGCAGATACCTGAGAATTCACACAGGCTGCTTTAAATGAAGATCACTTCAAGGGAAAGATAGGATGAAATAATAACTTGTCCTATGTTCCTCTTCCTTATTTACTTGCATTTTTTTAAAACAGGAAGAAATTTACTTTTGTAAGTTCTCAAATAATTGCTCAATTTATAATTTAAAAGTCTAGAACATGGGCATGTCCTTCTCCTGTTAAAGAAGCTGCTGCTTTTTAAAAAGTTGGGTCCTTTTGCTAATTTCTCTGATGTATCCAGGGAATACGGCTTCCATCAAACACTGGTAACAGGTACCTCCTCACCACATACACCTTAAGACAAATTTCTTGCAAAAATACAGCCTAACCATGAATTATGTTACAACTGGAAAGCAGGAAAAATATTATGGGTACCTGATTATAGCCTTTAGCAGTCAAGGTTAAACTCTGAAAACTACTGTCAATGAAATACCCCGGAGAAAATGCAGGCCCTGTTTGTTTTTTCCCCTAAAAAAAAAAAGAATAAAAATAATGTTTAAAAACACCTCAAACCTCCTAAACCTTTCAGTAGTAAAATTAACAAAATAAAGTTTAAATTATGGAATTTTCAAACTATTTTAACTAACTTTAAATTCATTTAAATGAATAATCTGATTTCATTTTGTGAATAACTGATTTACAACCACTCTGGCAGCAGATCCAGCATGTCTCAGACATGAGGGGGACAGGAGGCAGTTAGCTATACCAGCTTCAATTAGTACTCAGATATAGAAAATGAGAACAACTCAATCACAGAAACCAAAAGAAAATTGTATAACTAATACTCAATGTGGTTTTTTCTTTTTTCTTTTCCAGAGCTGGAATACAGTCTACTTAACGCTTCATTAAAAGAAAAAAAAAAGTTTTCTAAAAATGGCTGGAGGTGGAGGGCTGATTATGTATAAAGAGCTAGAATGTCCTATTTTTCAAGTACAGTATTATGGAAAAATTTGTGGTCCAATCAAGAACATCACTGTGGAGAAAAAATAACATTCAGTGAATGTGTTGGTATTGCTTTTGGGAACAGACAACTTGACAGGATGTGTTTAAAGCTACTCCCCAATTGATAGAAGCCAGATGTGTGTCTGCCCTGCATCTGGGGAAAAGTCATGCATATATATAATTACATATACATTTATAGTTATATATATTTAATTATATATGATCATATATAATGATGTATAAAAACCAGGCTATATAAAAATATGTAACTAAATATAAATAAATAAAAATCATATATTTTAAATTTAGAAATATTAATAAAACACAACTGAATATCTATATCAAGCATCAGAAACAACCCCCAAGATGTAACCACTAAATTAAAGAGGAACTGGCAGTAAGGGTTGGGTTTTTATTCCTTGCCCTCCTCACCAGTCTCTGGCTTTCCTGCTGGAAGATCTCATTCACCCCTCTGCCATCCCCTCCCACCACACACGCACGCACATACACACACACACACACACACACACTGTGGCACCTACCAGGCTTGTTCTCCATTAAAGAACCCCTCCCACCCATTATAGTCCTCCATCCATTCCAAACTGCCTTTCCTCTTTGTGTAAGTTCTCTGCGGGAATAAGAAGAAATCTATCTCTTCCTTATACTGCAAATGATTCAAAGGCTTAAGCTTTCAAGGGACCAAACTTCTTTAGGAGATGCTGCTGCTGCTGCTAAGTCGCTTCAGTCGTGTCCAACTCTGTGTGACCCCATAGACGGAAGCCCACCAGGCTCCCCCGTCCCTGGGATTCTCCAGGCAAGAACACTGGAGTGGGTGTATTATACAAAATTAGTTTTTAGAAGATATGGAAGATGGTTTTAATAGGGGGATCGTTATCCTACAACTTTTTGTATAAAATAGGCCAAGATTAAATCAATTACTCTTCCAAATTCATATAAACACAGTGAGAAAGGAAGGTGTGGGGAGGAGGAAAGAAAAAACTCTCTTGAGGAAATGGTATGCACTTTTACATTTTTCCCCTATTTAATCCTCAGAAAGGCGCGTTGTAGTAGGTATTATTATCCTCTATAAAAGACTGAGCTGAGGCTGAGAAAGTTTAATTATCTTAAATAAATAGCCCAAAGTGAATCTACCAATAATTCTGTTACTTTAACATTTGTTGGGCATCTATTATATGCTAAAGACAGTGTTTGTCCACAATGAGTTTCCCAAGTTGGGGGAGGGGTAAAACCTTATATATTTCAACTTAGTGGTAAGTCCTATGATCAAGCTACATACAAAGTATACTAAGAGAAAACATGGCATTGTGACAGATTACAATCATGGCCTCAATTCTCCCCGTATTCACATCCTGGCCATGTAACTCTGCAGCACCCATTCTGACTCAAGTTACGTTAATAAGATAGGATGCAAGCAGAGCTTAAAAACCACTGTGAGACTAGCCTTTCTTGCTCTCTATTGAGCCTTAGCCATGAAAACATACCTAGGCTGCTCTACTGAAAAATTAGGAACATAGAACAAAGCCTTCCTGGCTGTTCCAGCCAAGGGCAGCCTAGATCAGACAACAGCCTGCCAACCCTGCAATGTGGGCATGCCCAACCAAGATGAACAGAGGTGCTTAGCTGACCATCCCTGATATGAGAGCAAATAAACACTTCTGCTGAACTCTTTTGGATTTTTTTTTTTTTTTTGGTTGTTTGCTAGGTAGTATTATTGTCTGATGACAGGTGACATAAATAATGATTATGTGTCTGGGTCAAAATTATCCTGAGAGCAGTGCAGGCCATGTTTCTTCGAATCGTTCATTTCACTAAAGGCATAGCAAAGTCAACTGACACCCAAGTTCCTTCTAGCACTCTGCTGGTAAATTGTAGGATTTCAGTGAATTTTTATTAATAAATGAGTAAACTTTGATCGAGCACTGTTTTGCTAGATGATGGGCTCCTTGGGGGTAGGAGGCAAGTCTCATTTATCTCTGCATACCCAGAACACAATGTGATAAAAGGCCTTTAGCAGAAAGGTCAGTCAGTATTTGTTGAATAAGAGAATAGTAAGAATATAAGTTATATTATCAGAGCAATGGGAAACTGCCAAAGAGCTGTAAGGAAGCAACAGCATAGACTTGTTTTAAAAATATAAGTCTTTTTTCTCTAAGTTTTAACACCTTTTATGTCTTTATTTTCCAGACTTGTGATTTGTCAAGATGACTCTGGCTGCTCATTAATGGTGAATGGATGGAAGGGGCCAGAATGGATGTACAGGGACCAGCTATGAGCCACCAAGGTTGTCCAGTCAGAGATGGTGTCAGCTTGGATTAGAAGAAATAAGAACACAGATCCCAGCTATACTTGGGAGGCAGAACAGAGAAAACTTGCTTGAGGACTTGAGGGCCTCACGAAGTAGAAGAACCAAGAAAAACCCAAAGTCCTAGTCTGTGCTCCTGATGGGAAGTGGTGACTTTCACTGAGATTGGGAATGCTGAAAGAGGACAAATATTTTAAAAATGTAGACTCCTAATTACAGAGATCATGAGTTAATCCAGTATAAAGCCACCATCTGGAACTTCAATGTAAAGAAATTTGTGGTATCAATTACTCCAAGACTGATGTTCCTTGAATGGTAAATTGTTATCTGTTGCACTAGAAAAGTTCATCTACCTTCTGTGGGCCAGAGCAATCTCAAGGAAAGCCATGCTCGGTCTTTGTTAGAGGACAAAATACAGCCCTGCTGTGGAAATTTCTTGAACTACATTAAACCTTTAAAGGAAATTAGGCTTAAGGAAATAAAGAGTGTATGTGACACATTTGAAATCAGTTTTAAGAGACTAAGGATGAATCCTTTCTTGCTTAACAAATTTTCCATAGACCTAAAAATTGAAGGAGACTTTAGAACATACAGGAAGTAGGCACTCTTGCTTTGCTCCCTTATATTCACCTTAAACTCCATATTCCTAGAATTTCATTTATTGCAATTATTTTTTTTTAATCTAATTGTTTAAGGTCATGATTCAGTTATCCCTTTGAGCACTGTGAAAGCCACCACACTGTGGTCTACATCAGTGTAAAACCACTGGCTTGAACTGATAACTGGCATCTTTTCCTAAAGATTTCAGTCCTTAACCCAGCCCTTAAAACATGTCCTTTATTAAATTTTTTTTTTACAACAGTTCATTACTTTATGTGAGCATGAGTCATTCTACTTTTTCTTGATTTCATGGCCTTGGACTGCTACCTCAATCCCAGTCCCAATCCCAATCCCAATTTACCTAAAATTGTGTGCTGTTGGTCTTACAGGGGCTGGGGTTATAAGAGACTAGGGACAGATCCATACAAACCTATCAACACTTCTAGAAACAGACTGGAGCATTCTGATGGTGGGTGAGCTATTATTTTCATGTGTGAAAATATGAAAATACAGAGAATGTGGATTAGTTCTAAGTTACAATGGGGATGAGTGACTTACCAGTGATAGAGGGTACCTGCAGAAGCCCAGCCAAGGGGAACCCTTTGACTACTGGATAGCCCCCGCCCTTAAAAATCTGGTATAGTGCATATCTTAAAAAAACAAAATCTTATAAAAATATTGAATCACTGTATTGTATACCTGAAATCAATATACTATTGTAAATCAATAAAAAATCTTTATAATGTTGAGTTTCCCAAAGGGAGGATGAATTTAGAGTATACTAAGTGTCAAATACTTTACATCTATTCTGTGATTAAATCCTAACTCCAAACTAAAGAGTAGTTGAGTAAATTATCTCCATTTTATGCATAAGGGAACTAAACCTCAGAAAGGTTAAGTAACTAGTTTATAATCACATTGCCAGTAAATGGTATAGCCAGAATCAGTATGTCTTCCCCCATGCACTGTATCTGTGCTCCCATACTGAATTCCAACTTCACCAGCTTTATTTCCCACCTACCAACATAGCTCTCCTTTTGCAGCTAGATTTATCTCACTATCTCCCTAGCATGTCAGAGACACCCCCAGCTCCACTGTGCTCATATTATTTCATCTGTCTCTGAAATATTCTTCTAAATGATCATTCTGCTTCACAGTTAAAAAAGGATCCATCCAAAAGGGAGCATTCTGAACTCAAAGAAATGATCCACCAAGTTGATTCACAGTAAATCTATAAATGACTCAGTCTACTTCTTTGTCACTCATCTTTGGGATACCAACTAAATATAATAAAAATATTAAATATGCTAGATGGTTACCTGTGAGCCAACTACCACCAAATTCAGACACAAAGAACACATTACAGGAAACTCTTCCAAGTAAACCAAAAACCAAGGGCTCTTAAGTATCTCCATCATCTATAAGTGTGGGAGAATGCTGAGCATTAGATGCTAAGTCTCCAGTTCTTTGCACCCTCCTAACTCGCCTCTTGGTTTACCTGGAAAACCAGAATTCATCCTTAAGACTGCTTAGGTAGTGCCATACTGCTGCTGCTGCATGTCATGATAAATGCTCTATTCTAACAAAGGAATAGACTAAGGAATGCCAAGTTATTACACATATTCACCAGAGGGTTCCTTCATTTTTGTTTTTAATGGTCCCTTGCAGGTGATTTTGGTGCTACTGGAAGACTGACAAACTGGTCCCAATCTGTGTATACTTCTGCTCTAATTAAAATCCAACGCCCTAAGCCACTAATGATGACAGGGCAGTTTTCAGACCCAGAGACCACCAAGGCTCCAAGAAAAGCTGGATTCCAGAAGGGGGCTTTAGGAAGGAATGTGGCCTGAGTACATCAAGGAGTCACTGCATCCAGTCCCATCACTTCATGGCAAATAGATGGGGAAACAATGGAAACTGTGACAGACTTGTTGGGCTCCAAAATCACTGAAGATGGTGATTGCAGCCATGAAATTAAAAGACGCTTGCTCCTTGGAAGAAAAGCTATGTCCAACCTAGACAGCATTTTAAAAAGCAGACATTACTCTGCCAACAAAGGTCCTTCTAGTCAAAGCTATGGTTTTTCCAGTAGTCATGTATGGATGCGAATTGGACTGTAAAGAAAGCTGAGTACCAAAGAATTGATGTTTTGAACTGTGGTGTTGGAGAACACTCTTGAGAGTCCCTTGGACTGCAAGGAGATCCAACCAGTCCATCCTAAAGGAAATCAGTCCTGAATATTCATTGGAAGGACTGATGCTGAAGCTGAAACTCCAATACTTTGGCCACCTGATGCAAAGAATTGACTCATTTGAAAAGATCCTGATGCTGGGAAAGATTGAAGGCAGGAGGAGAAGGGGATGACAGAGGAGAAGATGGTTGGTCAGCATCACCGACTCAATGGACATGAGTTTGAACAAGCTCCAGGAGTTGGTGATGGACAGGGAAGCCTGGCATGCTGCAGTCCATGGGGCCACAAAGAGTCGGACACGACTGAGTGAAATGAACTGAACTGAACATCAGGGAGACTGGAGTGAAGGTCATATAGCATGGGCCACAAGTAATCTGGGGTAGTGGGTGGCAAGGTGAACAGTGTGTAGGGAAGAACAGCAGTGATAACAACAACAGTGCTTGTCATTTGTTTCTACTCTATTCGGACACCATGCTCAGCTTTTATATATGTCATTGGATTATTTCCAATCCTCCTAAAAGCCCTGCAAGGTAACATCAACATTCCCTTTTTATTCTCTTTATAGAGAATATATAAAACTGATGCCTTCTAACCTAACGCCAATTCATGAAAAGGAGTTCTGTTTTGAATAAAAACAATATAATACGTTTTTCCTTTGTACTTTTTCCAGCTGTACTGCCCTTTTGCTAAACGTATCTCCAATTTTTCATTTAGGGCTAAAATTTTCATTTTAATACCTACTTAGGGAAGATAAATATTAATAGGTGTTAAACAAGAATCAGAGTAAATATGTTTATTTTCAGACATTTCCTCTAAACAACTTGAGGTGTTCTGGAAAAGCTTATTAAAGTGTATGTTATTTTCCCAGTAAATGTCTATAAAAAACTCAAATAAGTTCAAGAAAAAAGAAAAAAAAAAAAACCAAGGAGAACAAAAGAAAACCTGGAGAACCAAAGACACAAGACTAGTTTCAGTGAAAAGGAGGCAAGTCCAAACAGTAAAGAACTTGGCTGTGTACTGAAGGGGCTGCCCTCTGGGCCACAGAAGCAACATCATACTTTAATTGTCATCACTAGCCTTTTATGCTGCTCTTTCTGCCAGCATTTGGTAATCTGATATAACCACAGGAAAAAGTGCTTACCCCCTAGATGGTGAGGGAGTCCTTGCCCTTGACATTTTTGTTTTTCATAGAACTGGGTATATTACTACAAATATGTTTATCTTTTATTACAGTGAAGATCCACTTACATATTCCTAATGATGTTTCTGCTCATATTTACAGAAATTATTTTTACTAAAATACCTATGTATATCTTGTTACTGATGTCAGCCTGTAATGACTGTTCACTCAGAAACTTAAACGCAAAATCAAAATAATTTCATTTCCTGATGACAGTTATTAACTAGTATGTGGCATTCTAAGGTAAACAAACACGTTACACTTTTAAGACAGAAAGAAAAGAGTTTTTGCCTTATTTATCTACAATTAGCTTTCTCTCCTAGAGACATAATTTATAAATACTTTAAAAGGGATGGACAATTTAACTAGGTAATTTCAACTTTGTTTCTATTGTGTTTGATATCCAGAAGAAAATGCAAACTATTCTGTTTACTATATTGCAAAGTATCTGCTACTGCAAGGACGATGACTTTTTAAAGACCTGAACAAAGAATTAGGCTGGACTGTTCTGAAAAGAAGCAAACAGGTGACAAGGTACTTTTCAAACACAATGGGATGGTTAGAACAGACCCAGGGGCACAAGGATTTCAAAAGAAAAGTTGGTAAAAAGAAAACATAAACCAAAAATACAACTCATTGCTCTTCATTTAACACATGAGATAATGAATAACAAAAATGTCTTCATATAATAAATAGAGTTTCACATTTAGACCTTCATCATATTTATTGAAAGAAATGCCTATTTTTAGAAATACTATTCTATTTACATTATGCCTTAGAAATCTTACTAAAAATTTACTCTGTAACTTAAGACAATTCTACTGAGCCATATCAGAAACATTAAAGCCACAAGCACTTGGAAAAATGTGTATTTTCCCAATAAATTTAAATATTAAGAACTACATTTATTTTTCATATATAGTAACCACTTAGAGTATATGACAGAATATCAATGAATATATCCTGTGAAAATACAACTCTTTGTCTCCTATCACATTTTTAAGCACAGATAATTGCTTCTCAATAGAGTTGAGACATGGACAGAGGAACCTGGTGGGCTATACAGCCCATGGGGTCACAGTGAGTCAGATGTGACTGAAGCAACTTAACACACAGCACGCACAGAGCTTTATCACTCAACTTCTGATTTACAAAATGTCTTAAAAGCAGCATAACTATGAGCAATTTTGTCCCAATTTCTGTATCAGAAGATTAGACTCCAATCTTCCAGAGAAGAAGCTAACTTTTCATTTCCTCCGCATTTCATGATCAGTGAGGGTACAAGCCTGGAACTGATGCTAAGAAAATTCTTCTCCTTTCTGGGAATTTTAGGGCTTTCAGAGCTTCCAACAGAACATGGGTTCACAAGTCCTTGCAGTTTACTAGAATCCTTTGAACTTTAAAAAGCTGACTCTTGGACCTCAGAGCACAGTGAATAAATCAGACTTTCTAGAGATAGGGCTGGAACACTGGTATATTTATAAAAGCTCCGTATGTGATCATCATGTGCGGGCAGGGAGAGAACCACAGACAGAAGGCTTTAAGACAGATGGATGGTTACATCACGGTCAGCTTAACAAGCTGGTGAACCAATGATGCTGAGTGGAGAAAAAAAGAGGGATGCCTCCACAAAGAACTGATAATGATTGGTGATGTTAGGCAAATCATCTGAGGATCTGAGTCCCCTGGGGGGCGGAACCGGAGGCAGAAATCAGAGCAGAACACAGGTCAACTCTGGGGGCAGGAGGAGTTTATTCAAGATGCTCCCTCAACCTCACTGGTCTTTCCTCTCCCTGCATCTCCCAGGTACATAATATCCCTTTGATTCTTCCCTCACACCATTGCACCAGATTTCACTCCTTTATGAGTCAATTCAGATTATCTAAAGTAAATGTAATCAACTCATGCTCAGATTACAGCCTACATTTGAGGCCCTTAAAACATCACTATTTTCTGGAGACATTTACATTATGGAATAAAGAGGCTATACATGGTCCAGCTGTCTTCTGGGTTTACCTCTCCAAATCACCTCTCCACCCTACCCTCTTGCCCAGGCTGACCTGTAACAGACTATCCAAACAATTCCCCTGTCCTCTGACTTCCTGTTGGGGACAGCACTGAGGAGCCCTGAAAGGAGATCAGAAGGAAGGAAGAGAGGGAAACTGGGATATACATTCCCCTGGCTTGCTCGCTGTAAGGCTGCCCCAGATCAACTGTGCACCTTGGCCCAAAGCCACAGGTTGGTGCAAAGACAGAGGTCCTCTCAAAGTGGCTCTCTTCTTGCAGGTTCCAGTTATTCCCACCCCTCACCTTCCTGTCTAGGACTGCAAACCATCTCTGTTTTTACAAGACCTTCTTACTCTGCCCCCTCTCTTTTAAACAATTCCTTTATTGAACCCAACAAGAATTACCCTAATTTGAGTGATCTGTTTCCAGACAGGCTCCTGACATATTTGTTGGCCAAAGATTTTCACCTTCCTATTTTTCAAGCAATATCAGAGATGTATGCAAAGATTCAGGGGTGTTATAAACTATTTTGAAGAGATATACCAGAGTCAAGACTAATCAGAATGGATATCATCTGTATCCCAGAGGCCTGCTACTGGCCAGGAGAGGCATTAAACTAGATCATGAGAGGTCAAGAGAAAGGGGACGCAGGATGGATAGGGTAGTGACTACTTTTTCATCACTAATGAAATATTCCAGTATCTCAGCAAGTATAGCCAAACCAGCTGAACATTTGTGAGTCCTGTATATAATGCTGTTCATTGTAGAATGCATTATGACAGCAAACACACAAACCAAAAATAATTGGACAAAATTTGTATTGCCAACAACAAATTATACCCACTCCAGTGTTCTTGCCTGGAGAATCCCAGGGACAGGGGAGCCTGGTGGGCTGCCATCTATGGGGTCGCACAGAGTCGGACATGACTGAAGCGACTTAGCAGCGGCAGCAGCAGCAACAACAAATTATAGTAGGTTCATGTCTTCAAAGAACAGTTATTAATACATGCAGATAATTACAAACTACTTGGAGAAAAGAAAGCAGTTACAAATAGTACAAGCTGTAAAATTCCAATTTTGGTTAAATATGTGTGTTTACATACAATTAAATTAGAGTACAAAGAGTGAGGATATATGAAAAAATGTTAATAATGTTTATCTGAGTAGAGAAATAATAAGTTATTTTAATTTTCTTCTTTAAAAATATTTTTTCCAAAATTTTTGCAAATAAATTTAATTATTATAGCCAAAATAACTTTTTAAAAAAATGGGGTACAGTATAAAAAAAAAAACTTGATACATTACATTTTATATTGAATCTTAAAGCCATTTAGTGATTATGGTGAACATTTTCACTTCATTCCATCTCAACTAAGATTTATTGCTTAACCTTTATAGACCAGATTAAAGAACTGACACACTTCAGCACTGATGAGCTAACCACCAAGTGGAGAAGGTGGACAGACTAAAAATAACACATCATACTAATACAGGCAAGAACAAAAACAGCTGAAGATTTTAGAATGCAGGGAAAGGAGAGATGACTTTTGTCTAGAAGGAGGTCACGGAGAGCTTCACAGAGGAAGTAATCACTGAGCAGGGCTGTGAAGACTAAACAACAGTTCAAAAACCAGATAAGGCAGGATAGAACTTTTCTAGGAGAAAAACAGTCCATGCAAATGATCCCAGGCATGAAACAGTCAGGACCTAATGGGAATTAGCTCTGCTCCTTCTCCTAAAATAGAAACTTGCAAGGATCTTGACTTTGAGGGCAGGGAGTAAACATTTATGAAAAACATACTATATGACAAGAATTGAGTTAGTTCTGTTTTTTTGTTTTTTTCCTCCCAACCAAGACCATATCACAAATAAGAAAACTAAGGCCCAGAGAAGTAACAGCTATTTTAGACATCTCTGAAATTACACCTTCAAGGTTAGTTAATTTTATATTGTTCTGTTTATATGAAATCTTCCCTTCCCTTTTTTCATATTGTATTCTATCAGTTGCTCTCATTACATGGAAAGGATTAAGATGAATTATGGTGTCCAGAGTTTTGGATTTATTTATCTACCACAGAACTTCCCTCTTCCTAACAAGAATTAAATATTAACTCTCTGCTTATATCTGTCCAGAGATGGGGGTGCGGCGGCGTGTGTATGAGTGTGCGTGTGCGTGTGTACGGGGCAAGTAGGAATGGGACATGCCGTAAATCTAAGCAGTATGGGGAGCAAGTAATCAGAAAATAATGTGTGCCATATTGGAATAATCACCTTAAAGGTGAAACCGTCAACGAAAGCAAGGAAATTCAACACAGGAATTAAATTCTTTTAAAACTACAGGATGTCCTGAACTCTGGGTCTTGTAGAATTTATCATAACAATTGACAAATACTTTTATTTGTTGTTTTTAAAATATTTTCCAATATTAACCATTTTAGACCACTTATTTTTATTAGAATGGGTTAATTCTAGGGTTATTAATTTTTGCTACTTCCTAAGTATGAAAAAAGTAATTCTTTAATAATATGCCTATGTGGACCAAAATCTAAAAATGTTTAATATAGGTATCAGGTCAAGGGTCACTCTACAGCCTCCTGGACAATGCAGGAATCAAGTTAAGTTCAGTCCGTCTCTCACCCATTAGCGGATTTCACTTGGGCATAAATTTATTTGGCCAAAAGAATAAATTCAGTTTTTCTTCAGTACAAACCAAATTACTTTCTTAGATGTTTATTACTTTACTCTACTTAGATCTTCTGTCTTTGAAGCCCAGGCATCCTATTAAGAATCTTTCAATAATTCTATTACAGCTCAATTATAGCTCAATCTTATGCCACCTGACTTCAATGGAATATTCTCTATAAAAAAGCAAGCTGACTTGAGTTCCTTTAAACTTTTAGAAAGTTAATTAATATTTGCCAAGCACTTTGAAGATAAAATGTGTCACAAGTAGTAATTATTTTTTAAAAATAAAACCACAGGGAGCTACTATTCTATAATTTTGGTGCATCTTCATTATTTTTTTAATCCACAGTTCAATATCCCTCAAAGTGAGGAGGCGGAACAGATATAAGCATATAGTCTGTATTTTCTTTCAAGTAAATGCAAAGTCAGGCCAAAATAAAAATGCACTTTTCACACCACATTTTGCTCTCCAGAACTTTCAGGCATGAGGCCCATTTAAAAGCACTATTTTGGATGTGAAAGAACCACTGCATCCAAAAGCAGCATGAAGGAAATGGACCAGATTTAAGTCCCAGCTCTGACTCTCAAGGCCCTGTGATCACAGGCCACAACTCCCATTAATCCAAACCTGGAGACATGGACTGTATCATCGATGCAGATCCCTCCACCCAGCCATAACACTACATCTGTGTTACCCCAAATAACCAAGTGTTAGAATTCAGCCTATTTTCTCTGTGTGTCAAACTGTCAAACACCATGATTCAGACTGGCTGTGGAAATTTGATAAATTATATATTTAACACTTTAATAGACTTTAAAAGAATGCTCTCTCAAAAGATAAACTCCTCGTGTATTTAATAGTGGAAATCTAATAATTTAGAAGAACCCATTGATTTCTTTGTAGGAAGTCATAAACTGTGATGATGTTGAGGTTAGATGCCTGCCCTCTTGGCGGTACCTCTGCACATTAAGCCTTTGCACTGTGTAGCCTTCATACAACTTGCGTTTGTGTGTGTGCACACATACGATTTACAAAGTGAGTACACGATAGCTGTTTATGGAGGTCAGGGGCCCTTGGCAGAGAAAGTGTGAGCGTTACTGAGACTGAGCACATTAGAAAACCTATCAATAGAAAATTACTTGCGAGGCTTGATTTCTATAGAAAATGTCTCACTGCATTCAGTTTGTCAAACTCCTGACAGCCTTCCAATTTACTAACTTGATTAGCATAAAATGCCCACTGGCAAAAGCAAAAACCAAACTGTTTAAATCTTCTCTCATTCTGATGCTGCCAAAAAAAAACTTTTTTAAAGATTTTAAAGGATGGTCAACAGGTTTAAAGAAACTTAAAACATTTAAAAATTTTAGGTCTACTTAGAAAATGTTGTTTTTGTATATTAGCATTTACTTTGCTTTTGTCTGTACCAAGCAGGCATTTCCTAAAGTTATAACCAAAATTCAGTGAAAAGCACATTGCTTGTAATGATCTGAGAGAAGCTGGCTAAGTGAATAAAATTTTAAAAAGCATTTACTCCTTTAGGACTCATAACTGCAGTATTTTGCTAATAAATCTGTAAAAATTTCATATCATCTGTATTAAAGATTATGCTTCTGAATTAGCAACCCTTAAAAAGTAAAATTAGATTAATTAATAAATTTAAATAGTATAAAACACTGCAGATTTGAATTTAATTACTAAATATATTCCCAAGTCCAGGAAGATGATAAAATAGCTATCTTCTGTGTTACTGGAATAACATTCGCTTTCTTCCTCCATCAGTCCTACTAGAATTTTACCTGTGGTGATGAAGTATTCCACAATACTAAGGGTGGTAATTTCAAAACCTAAAGTTAGTATTCCCATGTCTTTCAAGCTAATAACTAACCAAGCAGAATATTTTCATATTAAAAGTCCTGCAAAGCTTTGAAAGGTTTGACAAGTTAATACCGATCTACAGAGGAGCCAGCAGAAAATAAAATATACACCAAAGTCATTCATGGATGGAGGGTAGAAAATTCCTGGAATGGTGAGAAAAATCCTGGTGTAGCATATTTTGCCCTGGCAAACAAGGTCGGTCTTGGGTGCTTCCTTCCCAGGAAGCTGAATGAACGTTGACTTTTTAAAGCGCCCGTTCCCTGAGGTGCATTTTCTCAGGAGGTTTTATAAAATGCAAGCATAACAGTGCCTGTTTTGACAAATACACCATCTTTTTGTGCTCACAGGCAAGTGTGTCTTGTCACTTGGCGGACTTCTTAAAAAGAAGCCCTGCCCATCAGAAATTACTGAGATATAAGAACAAGAATTTTTAGGAGGCAGGGATCAGAAGAGTCAAGGGCGATATAATTTCTCTTGTTACTAATCATAGGTATAGTTACCACTCAAGCCAACTGGAAGCTGAAAAGTCTTGAAGATACAAACTAGAAGAAAAACTAATAGGGATACTGTAGATTATGATTCAATTAAAGGAAGAATCACAGGATTCTTAGGATGTGAAAGCTTGGATGGACTAGATTTTTATTGGACTAGATTGGGGATAGTCTATTTTCCTTAGTTAACAAATTCAGAGAAGTAAAAACAAGTCATCTGTGAGACCGCTTAACCTACAAGAAATGCCAAATTCACATTAAACGCGCATGATACGATTTGCTTATCTAGTATGTGGTAGGCTATACAACAGAGAGTAAGCCAGGCTGTAGAGGGGACAGCCTCAGAGTACTTTTTCCTCTCTTCCTGACAACTGTGACAAAGCCGGCAGTCCATGCACAGAAGGATGTCAAAGGCTCAATTACTTTGCAGTTAAAATTTCTTTTGGAACATTTTGCCCTATGTCCTCAAACATTGTTCTTGTCTGTAATCTCTACATATTCACATGGACATGGAATTTTCCAGACAAGAATACTGGAGTAAATCTGACTTTTTCTGAGAGGGTAGGAGGTTGGGGAAAACATTTTTTGGCCACTCGTCGCATGCTTGGAATTTTACATAACCACTCTCAGTTAATCTTGATCATCACCCTGTGAAATATGGTATTATATCCATTTCACATGCGATAGAACTGAGGCTCCAGAGGCTGAAGAGATCTGCCAAGGGCCAAAGAGCTGGGAAATGGCAAAATCAGGATTCAAACCCAGTTCGGTCTTGCTCCAGCTCAGGTGCTTTCAATGAATTTATTTTAAAAGTATGTTTTAAATATCTAATTCTTTGTTCAAGGAGTAGGCAGGCAAGCCATGCAGCAGGGTTTTCTCTTACTATAAGCATTACTGTGGGACTTTCAAGTGATGATTTTGCGCTTGAAACTATTATTGGAAGAGAGGCAAAGTGTGGTCTTTCAGATTAGCCTGCTTGTTACCTTCTTGTTCTCAATCCTTTTTCCTCAAGGCTTCCAAATACTTTCCTTCCATATTCTGTTATCTTTAATACAGACTTCCATTTATCTCCCTCCACTCTCGGAATTAAACAGAACCAGTGTTCTTTGGAAGGAATGATGCTAAAGCTGAAACTCCAGTACTTTGGCCACCTCATGAGAAGAGTTGACTCATTGGAAAAGACTCTGATGCTGGGAGGGATTGGGGGCAGGAGGAGAAGGGGACAACAGAGGATGAGATGGCTGGATGGCATCATCGACTCGATGGACGTCAGTTTGAGTGAACTCCGGGAGTTGGTGATGGACAGGGAGGCCTGGCGTGCTGCAATTCATGGGGTTGCAAAGAGTTGGACACGACTGAGTGACTGAACTGAACTAAAAAAATGCTGGCTCAAGTACTAAAATGGTATTGGTAGTTTGTGACCATTCATGGTGGACATGCTCTCAGTATGTGATAAATAGCAGCATTTTTACTTCTCCAGTTTAACTCTGATGCTGTTGCTACAAATTCCTGCCATGTGATATGATCTGGCCATGCAATAGGAGAGCATATATGTTTCCCTAAGTAGTAACCAAAGAATTCTGAAACAAGATCTGCATGTGTGTAAAAAGTAAGTATGATGTGTGATGGTCACAGAATTCAAGTTTCAAGTAGCTTCTCCAGTTCACAAAGCTTCAAAGTGGCATGATCTACATTACTAAGCAAGCTTCATTCCAGGGCCTATGCTTCTAACTACTTGGCTATTTTGGGTCCCACCAGAACTGACTATAAATAAAATTATTAATCACCTCAGACAAAATACTAAGAGTCTAGTAAGAGTAGAATCAAAGGATAAACCATGTTTTGAAGAACGAATACTAGAATCTATGAGTTCTGCTTTTAATCAGACATACATTATCAAACAGATGAGGTAATTTCAGAAAAATAAAACTAGTATGAAACACAGAGAAAAAGGAGTAGGCGTTCATGAAACCATGAGAATTACATTTTTATGTGACCCACTGTAGGAAATGCATTTCACATCATGACCTGTTACACAATACATGACACGTTACAAAAACAAAAGTTTTACAAAGCAATACTTAGAATCACTGTGTGCAATGCACTTTGCTATTTCACTACTTCCATTCTTAAATAATCCTTATGGTGACGCACATAATTGATCTCATGAGACACAAAGGGATCAGGCCCACACTTCAAAAACCTCTCTGCCAGAGGACTGTTAAATTCTGTGCTTCCACTGCCTTTATCTTGTTCGAGGGAGACATATTAATGGATTACAGCATTCTTTCCAATGAGTCAAGTCTCAGGACTCTTTCCAAACTCGTGTTCTAGGCAGCAAATATCAATTGGAGTTGGGACAAAGACATGACACGGTCACTATCTAAGTTCCAAAGAGACAGGGTGTAGAGCTAGAGCAGCTCTTTTAGTTACTTGCTCTCTTCATATACTTAGCACTTGCTTTGTGACTGGCACACAAATACCCACTAAAAGATGAATCAGTAAATGGTCACTAGGATTAAGAGGGTAAGGTTTGGCTCTAAGAGTTCCTCTGTGAATCTTTTCTCTCCCTCTCTTGGCAACTTTGTTATATCTTTAAGTGTAAAGCTTTTATGATTCAGTGGTTTAGAATACTGTATGTACCCTCCCTTCTTTACAAATCCCATCTTGTAATAGTAATCTGCAATAGGCTAGTTGATGTTATCTCTATTACTTTCAAAGACAACTGGTTCACAATGAAAGAATTACCAATTTTTTGAAGTTGTAAACCATGGATTATAAAGTTGAAAACCATGGCAAAGTTCCTTGATAAATTGGTCCTGGAAGGAAGGAGAAAACTGACAGGTCAGGACCTGGGCTGGATATCGGTACATCTACGCTCTCACTTCAACCTTTCAACATGATCAGTTTCATAGCATTACCCCATCTTACTTGTGGGGTAAAGTAAAAAAAGAGGTGAGGTCACACAGTAAATGTCTGGCAAAGACAGTACTGAAACCTAGGTATTTCACTGCTCTTTTTATTACACCTCAGCTACTCCTGAAAATGGCATATTAAGTTACAAAGAAACAATGATCAGAAGCCTTGAATCCATTTGAAGTATGTGAATGTAACACGTTATCATACCGCAAAAATAAAACCCAATACCTTAGTAATATACTTCATCGTATAACATTATTTTTTCTTCACTGAATCTCTGTGAGTTTTTCATTGCTGGGTATATTTTTTTTGGCAGCTGTTAATCTTGGCTCAGACATAAATTCTTACTGCAGACTAATTCAAATGTGTTAAGTCCTCTAACAGAGAAAAAAAACGAGACTCTGTGTGTGTGTTTATGTGGGTCAAGTGCAAGGGGAAACAATATATGATTTGGCGGTGTGTAGGGCAGTTACTCCAATACTCTTGCCTGGAAAATCCCATGGATGGAGGAGTCTGGTAGGCTGTAGTCCATGGGGTCGCTAAGAGTCGGACACGACTGAGCGACTTCCCCTTCACTTTTCACTTTCATGCACTGGAGAAGGAAATGGCAACCCACTCCAGTGTTCTTGCCTGGAGAATCCCAGGGACGAGGGAGCTTGGTGGGCTTCCGTCTATGGGGTCGCACAGAGTCGGATACGACTGAAGCGACTTAGCAGTAGCAGCAGTAGGGCAGTTAAAAGAAGTTACAGGCAGAATTGCAATTTTAGCCTTTGGGCTCTCATCAGAGGCAGTACAAAGACAGGGAGTAGAAGAGAGCAGCATGGGTCAAGTGTAACTCACATCCACCCCCAAACAAGTGTACACAGCTTGATAAAGTCACAAAATCTACAATGTGTAATTTGCCCAATCACAATCATGAGTCACTGTAAGAGTTACTAAGAAGGTCATTTGAAAAAGTAATTTCTGCTATAAGTTTACAACAGTAGTTCCTAACCGGAAGCAATTTAGGGAACATTTGGCAACATCTAGAGACAGTTTTGGTTGACACAACTGAGTAAAGGCGCAGGATGCTGTTACAGATTCTACAAGGCTTGGACAGGCACCCACAACAACAAATTATATGGTCAAAATGTCAAGAGCGCCAAGGTTGGGAAAACTTGGTTTACAGGTGACACGGTTATCTGGGCAACCCAACTGCTATACTCCAGCTGCCTCTCTGGCCTCAGTCTCCTCATCTGTAAAACGGAGATGATAACAGTACTCGTTTCATGCTGTTGTTGTGAGGGTTAGAGTCTTATTATGTAAAGCATGTAGGACAGTGCCTGTGGCACAGGGAGTGCTCAGGAAATGTTTTTTATCACAACCACCATCTTGACTACTATAAAAAGTTATCATTGTGCAGGCAGGAGACCCGGTTCAATTCCTGGATTGGGAAGATCCCCTAGAGAAGGGATAGGCTACCCATTCCAGTATCCTTGGGCTTCCCCTGTGGCTCAGTTGGTAAAGAATCCGCCTGCAATGTGGGAGACCTGGACTCGATCCCTGGGTTGGGAAGATTCCCTGGAGAAGAGAAAGGTTACCCAATCCAGTATTCTGGCCTGGAGAATTCCATGGACTGTATAGTCCATGGAGTCGCAAAGAGTCAGACACAACTGAGCAACTTACACTTTCTCATTGGAAATAATTTCAGAAAGATCTCTTATTACAGTAAATCATCCAATTATACTTACAAAATACATGAGCTCATTTGATTCTCACCACAGCCCCGTGAGGAAGGTATTAGATTAGTATTAACCTGGTGGCTCAGATGGTAAAAAATCCACCTGCAATGTGGGAGACCTAGGTTCAATCCCTGGGTTGGGAAGAGCTCCTGGAGAAGGGCATGGCAACCTGCTCCAGTATTCTTGCCTGGAGAATCCCCATGGACAGAGGAGCCTGGCAGGCTTCGGTTCATGGGGTTGAAAAGAGTCAGAGACACGACTAAGCGACTAAGCACACAGCACAATTTAACGAATGTAAAAAGTGAGGCAGAGAGCTTTTAAAAGACCTGTTCAAATCACAGAGCCAGAAATTAAGTGCTGAGCTGAGACTCCAACACAAGGTTCCCAACATTAAAGTCCAAGCCCATTCCCCTGAGTGGTATCTGTAAGTGGGGGTGGAGGAGAGAAACAGCAAAAACCAATGTAAAGAGTCTTCTATCCACAGTAACCTACTTAACTAAGTTACTGCTAGATTGAGCAGGTAACTAGTAACATTCACTAATTTCCTCTGTGTTCACTCTCATACATGATTATGCATAAACTAGTAAAGGCTGCAGTCCATGGGGTCGCTAGGAGTCAGACACGACTGAGCGACTTCACTTTCACTTTTCACTTTCATGCACTGGAGAAGGAAATGACAACCCACTCCAGTGTTCTTGCCTGGAGAATCCCAGGAACGGGGAGCCTGGTGGGCTGCCGTCTATGGGGTCGCACAGAGTCGGACACGACTGAAGTGACTTGGCAGCAGAAGCAGTATCATTTTCTAAAGTACCACAGGTTCTAGCAGCTACGTTGGTTCCCGCTGACCTAAACAGAATTCATCATCTGCTATTATTTCTGTAAGTTTCTTTTGTTCGTGTCATACTGTTTCTATTATACTAGCTTTTGAATTCCAAAGATTTTTTTGAAGTATCTCTGGTGACAAACTTGTCTGTTTGGCTTTTTTTTTTTTTAATATTTTAAATTTCAGGTGACTTTCAATCTGTGTGTGTAGTCCCTGTTTTTCATTTCAGACACAAAACAGAAAATGATTTCCTACTTTTAAATAGCTTTACTTTAGAATTTGTCAAAAATCTCACTTGAAATGCTTGGATTTGGCGGTGTCCCAGAATGTTTTTTTATATCATTTGTCTCATAACCTCTTTTTCCCATGCACATAAAAGGTCTGCTTTTCTGGATTATAACCACTCTGCTCCAATGGGTCTCAAAATAGGAATTCTGATGAAAAAAAGATAGAGTTTTAATTATTTTTACTATTTAAATGTCACTTTCCCATTAATTTCCATTCAATTCCATTACATTTTTACTTTCTTTTCATGTAAATTTAATTTGTCTAATTTTGTCCTTAACATTTTTGTTTTGACCTCTGAACTCTTTTCTTTTTTTATTATTAAAGTTCTCTTTGTTTCTCTGTGGTTTAATCCTTGTTTTGTTCAGCCTGCAAATTGACTCAGTCCACTCTTTAGCCTGATCTTTTTGCTCTTTTCCTGTGTCCCTACACTGAATTTCAGATACCACAAAATGCTGGCGTGACAAGGGGCCTTTGCAATTATCCTGCTCAGGAGTACAGGATCTTTAACTTTTACAAAGTAAAAAATTAACAAGTCCCTATCTCTTTTGCCATCATAGAGAGCAGTGGAAGAAGCCAAGGGAAATAGAGAATGGTGCTAAAGGAAAAGCTTAGGTCCAAGTAGTGCTAACCTGTAAAACGAAGCAAGGAAGAGAGAGAAAGAGAGGAGGGTGTGGAGGCTGTGTATATGGAATGGTAGTGTTCTCCCAAGGGGAGTTCCCGTAAGTTCCTTAGAAGAGGTACTGTGGCAGGAGGCACTTGAAACTTTGCAAGCAGAGCTGTTAAGATGGACCACACTTCAGAGATGCTTAGACAGCCCTGAGGTGTGCCCGCAGTTTACACATCAACAGCTCAGGTGGCTTACCTAAAGCCACAAGTCAATACTATAAAGATTCAGCACTGGAACACAAGTCCCTTCCTCCACTGCTCAAGCCCACTTTTCACCTCATTCCTTTACTCTTTCTCTGGTGGGTTCAGTTATAGGAACTCTGCTCTAAACTCATGCCTTAATTATGGCAGGCTCTGACAGATTTTCCTCAATCCTCACATCTCCTATAGGCTTTGTACCCACACAAAAGGTCAGGTTTAACAATAAAGAAGAGTAAACGATCATTTACTTAACTAACGTTCACAACAATAACTGAAGAAGATGTAATTACTCCAATTTCCCAAAAGAGGAAACTGAAGTTCAAGAAGGTGCAGTACCAGCTGCACAATTAATGGTAAACTACCCACAACTTGTCTACCACAGTTCAACACACAAACGCATATTACAACTTTCCTGGACAAAGAAATGTCTTCTTTTCACTCATTCCCTACATTCATTGTTTCAAAAAATATTCACTGAACACCTCTCATGGATTAGGGGTTCTAGAGGTTTTAACTATATTGCAATTCCAGTGTCACGGTTCCAGAAAACCACCACAAAAAAACTGTCTATACAGGCTTTTGAAATGATTTTCAGAGAAAATTTACAAGTCATCTAAAAATCAGGCTTAGTTCTTTAAAGATACTACCTATTTCTTTTGGTCACAAACATTGTTACCTGTATCTCTTCTATGTCATCTGTCAAACTTGGACATGAAAGGCTTTGAACTAGTTCTAAAAAGTAAAGGAAGAAAAAGTGCTATAACTGAGAACATTTAAACTGCTATACAAATGACTCCCAGGTTTTTTTTTTACAAGAATTCCACAAATATTCTGCTTAATAACTGTGAAGTACAGCACAGTAATCAAGAACAGAGAGGTGGCATAGCAAAGAGTTTAGTTTGTATCTCAGAGTCACACTCTTTATTAGCTGTTTGAACCCTTTATTCTCACCAGGCCATGGTTTTCTTGTCTATAAAACTGGAATAGTCATGGTGCCCAGATTGGGCTGGCAACAGTAAGGCTGTTGTGAAGATTACTGCAGGTAATTCAGATAAAGCACGTGGAATAAAACATGGCACACAGAAAATGATTAATAAAGAGAGCTATAATTGTCATCATTATTGCTTTGGTAATTAGAAGAATTGGACACATTTTAATATTTGTTTTTGAGAAAAGATCTAGATGAACCCCGACCCTGGCAGTTCTGGAAAAGTTTTGTGTTAGTTCTAGATTAACATGAGAGTTCTGAAATAAAAGAAGCAATAATAAACTATGCTATTCCATTTATAGTCTAATATTCCCAGTATAATCTACATTTTTAGGTGAGCTAATAAAGCCATCCATGTATTTTTCTGAAATATATAGTTCTTATATCATGCATTCTTTACTAAATTTTGCAAAAATTTTCTACTAACACTTAATGGTTAGTATAATGAACATCTTTAGAAGGAAGATTTACTTTTCAAAAAAATGTTTTTAGAAGTGTTCTTAACTGATTGATAAATTACTTTTCTAGTATCATTGGTCTCTTTGCCACAATGTGTTAAATAAAAAAAGGAAAAGAGAACATGAGCTGTTACCAACTACTAAATACATTTATTTTAAAAGGAAACTGACTTCTGTCAAAAGCTTAGCTCATCTTCATCAATAAATATGATTTACTGCTATTTCTCCAGACTGTTAAAAAAATCCAGTTGGTTAGTCTCTTATTTTATATTTCTTTTCATTACCTTTCTATATAGCTTTCTTTTGTTGACAAAAATATTTTTAGTACTTTTGATTGAAAAGCCACAATACTGAAAGAAAATATTATTTGGCTAATTTAATATTTAAAGATTAAGATGTCATATTTTTTCCTCTGTGGTATGAAACTAGTAATTTGTTTCCAGATATTAAAGAGCTATAATAAAATTTTAATTATTCAATTATTAGAAGCAATTAAAATGCTACTTAGCACACATCAATCCAGGTACTAACCTATAATTTTTTTAACTTCAAATTACAATTCAAACTATTGGTGTTATAACTGACAGTTAATACACAAAGATATTCACTTAAGAAGGAAATTAATGTTACTCTTTTCATTAAAAAATCCTAATTCAAAAAACAAAAATAAATAATAAAACAACATAGAATCTTATTATTAGGGTGCTGGCCAACATGCAGCAGCAGCAGTATTTTAAACTATTAGAAGTCAGGCTGTAAGCTATAAACTGTTTCTTTTGCTTTTTTAAATTTAATAGAGTTCCATTCTTACCTATAAAAAGGAAATCAGTTTTGAGTTATAGCACAGAATATTTAAAGGAAATGTCAAGTGACAGTATTACCAGTTAGTTACTTGAAAATCCATTCTAGTAAAAAGCCAGTTAAATGCTAGTTTATAAGGCTTTTCATTCACTCTAGGTAGATTTTACAACAAAGAGCTCTCACACCCTTCATTGCTTTAGTCTTACTGTTTCTTGAGACTTTTTTTTAAAGTTAATTAAGTCGAGATGATAGGTAAAAGGTCAGATTTAAACAAGGAAAAAATTACCAGAACTCCACAAGGTTATTTAATAATGGTTTTATGACTTGAATTTTCACTCAAACATGCACTGTAATTCACAAATCTCGGGCTATTTTATTTTAGAAAGATTTTACCAGTTTGACTTTGTAAGGGGGACCAATTCTTTACTTGCATCAACTTTTAAACTCCAAAACAGTTTCACCTCAAATGTCTAATAATAATTGGTCTTTACTGACCACTGGATGTCATATTTAGATCAACTAGAAAAGCATACATACAAGTTTCTGATAAAGGCCTTTCCGAGCTGATTTATCGTATTTTATACATATCCAATTTATTAATGAGGCCAAAGTCCACCTGAAATTTGACAAAGACAACTTAAAATGTCCATTGTCAGATGACACTGGTTTTTAGACATAGTTCTTTTCCTTTCCTGCTACTCTTCTCAGAATCAGGATTATTTCTAAGCAAAGAACTTATATTTACAATACAAGGAAGAAAGTCCAACAGAGAATTACTTCAGCAGTACTGGAACAGCTTTTACATGAGCAGTGCCATATCATCTCGGTTATATTAAAATGTACCATTTTATTGTACTTTTCGCCACTTTCAAATTGTAACCCCCACCCCACCCCCAACACACACACAAACCAGAGAACTACAATGTAAACCATAAGTAATTCAAGATAAGTGAAAAACCTAACTGCATTCTTAAGCCACAGTCTCCTGCATACTACCCTGGAAAACTTATAATCAAATAATATTCTGGGTTTTGTTTTTTTTTCTTTCCAATTAAGGTTGAAAGCAGTAAGAACAAGGCTACTGCCTATAAACAAATGGCACTAATTTTCTTGTTTGAATGTAAGTCTTTTAACTTCAGCTGTTATGCCCTTGGCAAGGAAGTGGGGCTGAACTAGACAAGACTAAAAGATTTCGTGGGTTTGATTTGCTGTGGATCTGAAGCTGGCTTTGTAAATGGCAGAAGATGGCTACTCCCTTTCCTGCCACTGGAATCAGTGTAAGAGGACAGTGGGGAATCTGACTCTCAGAATTTCTCTTCTGGTTCTGAATTCATGCGGACACAGGCTTACAGGGCAGAACTATGCTCAGCCCACATAGCTTGTTTCATTAATTTTCTCCTCACAGTCTTTCCTCTCTCAGTACCCGATGCTTTGTAAGAGGCAGGGCAGATAGAGAAATGGAAACTGGGCCACAAACTGAATGCCCCCAAGGCCAATAAAAATTACATTTTCCCTTTCTAAAAATATAATTTGTAATTAACATAACCATTCTTATTTTACTCAAAGGATTGGTGCTATTTGCGATTTTAAAAAGTAAGTCCCTCAAAAGGGGCATTTCTCTCAAATGGAAATTATTTAACTTTTATAATACATTTAATTTATAAACTGTCCTCAACTGTTGAATAGCTTGGAAAGTGATATATAGATAATATTTGATCAAGCCATGAGAAAGGATTTTCAAACCAGTTTATATTTTTTGGTATCCACTGTGTATTTTAGCCTCAGTAACTACAAACTGGCTAAAGAGTCAATCAGACAATGAAGAAGAAAGCACTAGGGAATCTGACTGATGTGTATAAATTTTGACCCCAAACTCTTCTTTTTCACCCTTTCCTTGCTTCAAACCAACACACATGTACACCATAATCATACTTGGATTTCCAGCCCCCTTCATTCCTCACCAAAAATATTTTGATAATTGCCTGGACTACACACATAAGATATAGAGAAAAAAGTCTCCGTACTCTTGAATAAAGCAAACACATTAAGGAGCTTATACTGCACCAGTGCAATAACTGGTTTACTTTCTATACAAAGGTTTTTAAAAAAAGGACAAAATTTTAAAGTACTCAAGTGAAAATACACTTCAGAATACAAAGTTCACATTTCATTGTTTCTTATTTAAGACTGACCTACTCTAGACTCAACAAGTTGGTTTTTTTCCTAGTCTATAGAAATACGTTTCAACACAAAACAGACTTTCTTGTTCTCATACAAATGTTTAAAACACTTGGGAGCTTACTCCTAAGGAAACAATCTATTAAATACAGGAAGAAACTGTTAAAATGCAATTATTGATTCTTTTGCTAATTTAAGATTTCAAAGAACTAGAAAAGAACTCTAAAAATCATATCTTTATATGTATTCTAAAATGTCTTCAAAAAGCCATTTGGTCTTAAAGCTAGATTTCATTCCTGAAATGCTAGTAATCAGGAATTTAATCTATTTCTTTCTTACAGTTTAAATTTGGTGGGACCCCATAGATGTTTATGTGTTAAAACTACCTAGATACACTAAATGAAGAAAAACCATGGCAATGTAAATTACATAAAATGTAAATGTAAATTACACAAAAAATTAATGACACCTACTGTCATTAAGTATCAATGTCCTAAGTAAAAGATATCTTACAAATCTATTAATAAAGAAAACTGTCAATGTAAATGATTTAAAGTACTTGGAATTATCCAAAATAGCCATCGACAAAATGTAACTATAACTTAAAAATTTTAAGGCAAATCAAGATAAATATTTTTTAACCTGAGTAAAAATCATATGCAGAAAAATTCTATTTCATTCAGTTTAATACTGTTCACTTGAGGATTTGAGATTTACAAGTATGCATTCTCATTAAAGTTCTAAAAGTACAAATACATAATTTTATGCTACCTTTTAATTTTACTTCCTCAAGCGTTCTAGAGCTTCTAAAATAGTTATCCAGTTATTACACTGTACAAAAACAATACCTTTAACTTTTCTTCCCACTTGGGTTTTAAAAAACATGCTCAAGAATAAAGCATTTTATACCTCCCTTCTTAATCATCTATTTAAAATTTCAAAAACAGCCAACAGTTCACATCATCAGTCCAAGCTTTGTGTCTGATGCAGGCTTTTCAGAGCTATAAAACTTCACCTAGTGAATAACTGTACTTTTTAAAGGAGCTTCTTGAGGGTTCCCCACATTTACCTATTATGTAGACAATATTTCCGCATCTGCAACAAAGTCCTAATATGGCATGAATAAAGATAAACATCACACGCTGATAATTTCATAAAGTCTGATAATTCTACGAAGATAAACACAAATAAAAAACTTTCATTTCGGGGTCTAAAATTCTACTTACGCGGTTTTTTACACCCTAAGTTACGGAAGTTGTTCAACTTTCATAAGGCTCTATCAAAAATTAAGAAAAGAAGTGGGGGCGGCAATAGTTTTTATGCACGGGCTTAAACCACTGTTACTTTTATATCCATCTCTTAAAATCAAGATAAAGGCCTTCACTTAAGGATTAATGTCTGGAGACCATGAAAAATAAGCAGCATTAGGCTTGAAAAAATAATCAGTATTAGGCTTGAATAGTAAGTTAAAAGTCAGTCCCTTCCCCAGCCAAACACAAAACTTCACAACAACTAAATCTAAACTTGGCTGTCAATTTCCAATCAAATTTTTACGGATTCAAGCAACATTTATTTAGAAGAAAGTATAAAGCAGAATACTGTTCATATTTTTGTCCATGAGAGAAACATTTTAATGAAGAGGTAATAAACTCCAGAGGAAAGAAAATAGGATCATTTTCCTAATTCACTTCAAAGCTGCCTGGATTTCAATGAACATAGCTGAAAGGCCCGACTCCAGAAAATGATGAGGGGTGTTCAACCACAGCCTCAACTCCAACCCAAGTGTAGGTCTTGACCGGTCACTCGTAGTCCTAGTACCACTTACGCAGAAACAAAAACGGTCCCGCAAGAACCCGGTTAACAAGTCACTTACGCTCAAGTTTTCCTTAACTTCTCCCCTGCCAAAGCGGCATTAAACGAACGTCTCTGTCATGTTTTTCGCGACAGCCATTGTCTCGCTGTAGGATCGCTGGCTCTTCCAGGAGTGAAGTACTGCTGGAAACGCCAGGATTTACAACGCATCATTTTCCCACCTGTACGTGGCGAAAACAAACTCTAATCCTACCAGGAAGGGATGTAACACACACGCCCAACTTCTCTTCACTCTAAGAGGGGAAAGCCGCGTAAGTTGTAAAGCGGCAGTAATTTTAAATAGCAATTGGGCTCTCGTGAAACATTACTGGTTGAAAGCTCTCGCTCCGCACTCGCCCCTGAACCCACATATTTCCTTCTTCGCGGTTTAGGGGAAGAGAGCGAAGAACCTGGGACTTCGGAGATCCTGCCAGGGAAACAACCTGCTATGTGGGCGAGAGAAGGCGGCGGTTCTGCGCAGAGCCAGGGCCGCGGTGTCCCGGGAAGCGCCGGACCCGGCCGCAGCATCCTCGCTCGGGCGCCCGCGGCCCTCGGACCCGGGCGCGCACTGCCGTGTGCCAGGCCCCGAAGCTCCCTCTCAACTCGGAGTTCGCCTGGCTTCCCGCGCGTTCCTCGCTTACCTGCCGGTAGGGCTGGGGCGATGAAGCTCCGCGCGGCCTCGCGGGGGCGAGGAGGGAGCCCAAACAGGGGCGGCATCCTGCTCCCCCTCAGCCTCCGCCGCACTCCGGTCGCCGCTTCTCCTCTCGGTCCGCGCGTCTTTCTCCTCTCGGCGCCGGACGCGGACCAGAGCGTCCCTGGCCCGCGCCCCAAGTTCTGCGCGGGTCGAAGCCGCACGCGAAGCACCTTCAGGGAGGTCGCCCGGACCCCAGAGTCCCGGCCTCTCGTTAGCGCGGGCGCGAGCGGATACCCCACACCTCCGCCTGGTCCACACCTGCCGCCGCCGCCCGGGCCGCCGCCGTCGCCGCTCCTCCCAGGCTCCGCCCCTCGCCCGCCCCTTCTCTGGCCGCTGCTGCCGCCGCCGCCGCCGCCGCGGGAGGGAGGGGGCGGGAAGCGGCTCCCAGAGCCCGGTGCGTGAGCTGGGCGCTGCGCC
>NW_011494898.1:188569-191437 GCF_000754665.1 Bison bison bison
CCCTGGGGCTGGGCGGACCCAGGTCTCTCTACACTGCAGCGCCGCTCCAGGGTGCCGGAATCTGTTGCGGGGGAGCGGCCGCTTTTTTCGGGTGGGAGCGTCTCGCGGAGAGTCAGGAGAGCTAAGGAAGGGAGAGAGTGCCCACCTGCGCGAGCCCGAGCTCCCCCGTGCGCTCGTCAAATCCAAACTTAGCCAAATGCACAGCGGAAATGCCTCCTAGGTCGGACCCCTGCATTTGCAGGGGTCTTCTAAAAACCTGGCTGGTAGAATGGGCCCCTGGTGTAACTGCCGTTAGAACAAGCGGGGAGCTTTCCATCCCGAGTGGCCTGTCCCCTATGCGCAACGCTGTAGGTGCCTCGAGGCCCGTTTCCGATGCCGTCTCCACCGTGCAATTTTTCCAGGTGCCCACCCTCGTCCAGATTTGATTTCGCCCCCTTTTGGACAGCCTGGTCTTTCTGAACCTCTTTATAGGCCTTGCCTTTGGGTGAGAGCGCTTTGTGAAATGCGGCGGGCCGTCTCCAAACACAGTAGTTATTTTTATTGTACTCTGTATTCATTTTCAGTACTGTCGTCTAGAATCAGAGGGATTTATGCTTCCCTAACCCTTTCCACTTGGGTTTTAATTCCTTGAAGGTAAAGGCTGTAATAAGTTGCTCATCTCCGGAAATTTTCAAGCAAATACTGAGCGGTACTTAGAATTCGCCAGATGACCTAGCAGGAAATTCTGACTGGCCTACTTATCTACTTCTGAATACCTATATATCCTCTGAAAGCCAAGCATGGCGTCTTGCACCTAGATAGGATGGGGGCGGAGGTCCGGGGAGATTTTGTTTCTGTGTGAGAACGTAATTAATTTTTGGAAAAGGTCAGTCTGATTCCCTCATAGTGGTATTTCATTTATGGTGGCATATATCTCCATGTAAAAAGTCATTCAATCGAAGTGAAAAATATTTATCAGATGTTCCCTAATGAATTGGCACTTCCTAAAGGATCCTTTCCTTAGTCAACTATAGAAGATAAGTCAAATGCAATTTAAACAGTTTATGTATTACATAAATTAGATTTGCAAGAGCACTTGAACTCAAGGGCTATATGAAAGATTCAAATTTTAAAATTTCTTTATAAACTACAATTGAATAAAATATATTTTATGCCTTTTGTCATGTCCTGCACTTACGTGTATATTTTGAGTTGAGAGGTCAGTAGTATTTCATGGGTAATGTAGTAAACAGATAGGAATCAAAGAAACTGATTTGTACGTCAGCTTAAAACAGGTGATTTCATGAATTCTGTTTTAAAAAGAACAGAAATCTTAAGCCATCTTGACCCTCTTGACCAAGAAATAAAGAACAAAAATTAACAAGTTTATTTATATTAAAATATTCCTGATAGCTCTTGAAAACTGAGTTTTCAAAATTTATAGTCACAGTATAAGGGAAAAGTCAGATATTTTGCAAATCATGAAAAATGTGCCTTGAGATAGAAAAGATTATGAATTTGAACCTTATGAACAATTAAGTGTTTTAAAATACATTTAAATATATATATAATACATGTTTTATATATATATATGTATATAGTGAAACTTGTTCATAGAAAACTCAAAACTAAAAGTGCTTTTTTGAAGTGAAAAAGAAACCCACTAACTTTATCATGGAAAGCACAGAATCATCTAACTCAAATAGCTGTTTTAAATATAATATGTAAAAAGGAAAAAAGATTTCATTATAAGTGGGTTCCACTAGGTAAGACTTTATGTAAATCCAATAGAAAAAGATATTGAATAAGCAAGTGTAAGCATTTCATTTGTCGATCATATTTTTAAACTTCCATAAGCCCAGAATGTTATAGAAAAGATTATACAATTGCTTAACTAAATTTATGTATCAAAGCACCATGACTAGAAAAGAGCCAAAGAAAGGATAATTCATCTCAAATAGTATCAACCCAAACAAAAACTATCTTAAGCCCACAGAAAAAGGATTATCATTTAGACTTCAATTTGCAGCAAACAAGCAATTTTCCCTGAGACAAACACATAATATCACAGTAAACCAAGGAGTAACAGAATGCGGTCATAAATGGCCCAAACTTGCAAAAGTTAATGTCTGTTGAAACTAGATAGTGGGTATATGGGTATACCATTTTGAAATGTTCCATAATTTACAATAAAAATTGAAATAAGAGAATATAACAATGGTAAGTAAAACATTGAAGTAGGTTGAAAATTATTTGTGATTCCCCATTTGTTCTTCCACAGTTTTTAATACTTCTGCTGTCTTCCATCGGTAGTTTTTTGTGCCTGCGATCTCATGCCTGCTAACTTTCTGGGTAAGAGTTATAACTGTAGAGAGAGGCAGGAAGGAATCATTGTTGGTGCATGTAGACAGGGGAAGTGAATATTTCTAAAAGAAACAATGCCATGCTTTTCAAGTAAACACTCTAGTTAAAACAGAAACAAGCTGGGAATTGCCTGATGGTCCAATGGTTAGGACCCTTGGCTTTCACTGTCAAGGGTTTGGTTTCGATCCCTGGTCAGGTAACTAAGATCCCACAAGCCACGTGGTATGGCCAAAAAACAAACAAACAAGCTGAAAATGTTATATGACATATATTTTATTCTATGCTGAGTTTGGACTATCATTTTGCATGGTCGTGTTATTTTCTTTAAACAATTAGTCAAAACAAATTTTGTTTCACCTAACTTACATAAAGTAGGATAGTGAAAGACGTATTTATATTATTAAAAATAAACTGAATACGATCCTTATATTTTTTTATGAGAACATTTATTGAAAGTCACGATTTTCATTCTCTCGAACACGAAGTGACATATTCTTGGATTGTGCAACCCCCCCCCCCCATTTT
>NW_011494898.1:191537-221831 GCF_000754665.1 Bison bison bison
TTCCCACCCCCCCCCCCCATTTTAGGAACTATTACTAAACTTTTCTTAATTTAAAATATAATAACTCCAGTTGCTACAAATTTTTCACCAGTTGCTAACATACAGGAAGTTACTCTCTGGCTCAGAAATAAATCTATCTTTCTGATCAGTGGCCTTGTTTATCTTTGACTCATTCATATCTTGAAGATTCAAAGGATGGCAGTGGTATCTATAAAGAAGAATGGTGGTTCTTAACTCCAGCACACACATTGATGATACAATTATGCATGGGCTTGGCATCAGTTATTAAATTGTGATAGTGTAATTTTCTGTACTTGGTAACTCTGATTCCACGTCTTGCTCTTCTCTTGAAAGCAATGATTTTAAAGGGAAAATCTTAAGTCTTCTCTCATTTAAAGAGATAAATCATTCATATACGTTACTTGTAATCCATCTCGGATCAAGTCAATCCTAAAGGAAATCAACCCTGAATATTCATTGGAAGGACTGATGCTGAAGATGAAGCTTAAACACTTTGGCCACCCTGGTTGACTCATTAGAAAAGACCCCAATACTGGGAAACATTGAAAGCAGGAGGAGAAGGGGACGACAGAAGACGAGATGGTTGGTTGACATCACCAACTCAATGGATGTGAGTTTGGGCAAGCTCTGGGAGATGGCGAAGGACAAGGAAGCCTGGCATGCTGCAGTCCATGGGGTTGCAAAAAGTTGGACATGACTGAGCGACTGAACAACAACAAACCTTAAGTACCACAGAAGTAGATAGAGAACTATTTAATACAAAACTCAGATCATTGTTGGTCTTATACAAAGGAAAAAAGTCAGTTTACTCTCTCTACGTAACACCTGGTGACATTTTCCTCTTTGTATAGGTTTTGGGTCTAGTTGAGTGGTGCGATGGGACAGCTCAAGATATGTAAGACAGGAGGATGGGAGGGGCTGCTCTAAAGTGCTTTGCAGTAAAGATAAGAACCAGTCTTACTATTAACAGTAAGTGTGCCCCATAGACTAATAGTATCAACATCACCTGGGAATTTGCAGAATCCTGGATCCCATCCCCAGATCTTCTGAACCAGATGATATGTTTTAAGAAGATCCCCAGATGATGTGTGTACATAGTAATATTTGGAAAATGTTGGACTACAGAAATTCTGGAGTTAATACAAACATTTCCAATCCTGTGGTTTAGGTTCCCTGGCTTTTCTTACAGGAGAAAGGCAGAAGTCTTCAGGCCATTAATACTCCGGGAATTTTTATTAAGGTCTCAAATAGGAAACAAGATTCTTGGGGCAAGGATTTTAGATCAACATTAAAAACTGAGCCATTGGAATCACAGATTAATAGAGACACGAAGTTATCTTGAGAACTTATGTCACGTTTGCCCTTCTTTCTAGACATATTTTTGTTTGTTTATTTTTCAAGGTCTTCAGGACTACATCAAAGCTTCCAAGTCAGGTCTATAGGTGGGTTTCAGGGACTAACATGCACTGAATATAAAATGTGACTGTATATTTCTGTTTTTCTAAAAGAGAGTTGTTAGTGTCCACCAAATTCTCAAAGGAGCTGCCCCTAATTAAGAACCACTGCTGCTAAGTCACTTCAGTCATGTCCAACTCTGTGCAACCCCATAGACGGCAGCCCATCAGGCTCCCCTGTCCCTGGGATTCTCCAGGCAGGAACGCTGGAGTGGGTTGCCATTTCTTTCTCCAGTGCAGAAAAGTGAAAAGTGAAAGTGAAGTTGCTCAGTCGTGTCCGACTCTTCGAGACCCTACGGACTGCAGCCCGCCAGCATCCTCCATCCATGGGATTTTCCAGGCAAGAGTACTGGAGTGGGGTGCCATTGCCTTCTCCATAAGAACCATTGGTACATCTTATTTCCCTCTAAATCTTATTTCATTGTGTCATTCCTCAGAAGTTAAGTTTTTTCCTTAAAAAAAAAAAATCAATTTGAGACATAGCTTATTTTAACTTTCATTCCTTTTGTTTCATTATGGACAGCATATGGTCAGTACCATAAAAAGAAACCTCAGACTCAGTGCTTTGTCTTTTAATCAGTAGTCTAGGCAAAATATTTTCAATGATGAAACTCTTTCTAAATCATTAAATATTAAAGGTCAACTTAAAGATTCTGGAAAACCTGTCCCTTTGTGTGTGTGTGTGTGTGTGTCTCCCAAGAGTAACAGGGCATACATTGATGAGTTCCAAGTACCACCCTAAATTCTAGCCCATTCTCTCCTTATTCAAAAGGAAGTGGATTGATTATTTCAAAGAACGAATTTATCAGAGAAAAGGAGAAAAATAAAGAAATGACGAACTCTGTTTAGAACCATTTGGAACAATGTAAGTAATGTTATGCTGATTTTATTAGGAAAAAAACTATTAATACATCTTGCTTAAAATAACTCTTGTCAATTTAGCACCGTAAATTAGAATTATTTTAGAATAATACAAAATATGTCTTAGTCATCCCATTATTCTAGCATTGTAGTGGATGAAGTGGAAAATGTTTTTAGGCTTTGGAATGAAGCACAACTCCTGTTTTATTTCTCACTCCACCTCTTACCTGGGATAACCCCCCAACCTCTTTGTTCTCCGGTTTGCACGCCAGTAAAAATGGCAAAAACCCTGTAATACCTACCTGTTACAGTTGTTGTAAAATGTAAAGAAAATGATGTATATGAATTGACTGGTAGAGTGGAGGGCACACCATCTCTTTTTCTGAGGTGGGGGTTGGAGGAGACACACACAGACACACACCAACACACACACACACACCATTTCCCTTCAGCATTTGTCATGGCGCTGCTGCACACCTAGTGTATTTGCTATGTATGAAACACACCAAAGACGTTTGGATGTCTTCGGGCAGTTGATTTTAAGGCTGAAAAAGCCAGCAACATTTGGAACCACATCGAGTCCAGTCTATTCCCACTGCCTACCCACTGAATGACTAGTTAATAAAGCCCATGCCAGTGTGCATGTTGGATACAGGAAAAAACAAGTTCACGACCAGGGAAACCCAGCACATTTATTAAATCCCTGTCCAGCCATGCAAAGAGAGCTAGGATCTAAGCAGATGTCCAATTGAGACCCAAATTGTGGGTGTGTATTTGTGTGAAAGGAAAACAAATGCAGATTATCTTCATGGCCACTACTTGCCCTCCATGAAACTATCTGAAATGAGAGTGACCTGTTGTAAGGAAGACATGTAAACACATATCCAACATCCTGAAATAGGCATTAATAATGCCGGGGTGTATTTTAAATTATTTTAGAAGAGGAAGCATGAAAGGATCGTCTTATTCTCTTTCTGGCTATTTTATAAATCTCCAATATCTAATCTTTGCACAAATATATTCGACAGCAAAACTTTTATCACAAGGAAAATTTTCCAGACAGGGTCCTAACCTCCCTTCTTTCCTGCTCAGTTGCTTTGTCTCTTGTTTTCCCACAATTAAAAAACAAACCAAAACAACTCTGTGAGATCATTTGCTTTGTATCGCCTCTTCTAGCCTTTCAGGGACAACACTGGGCCATATTTGTCTTTGTTTTGCCAGCCTGGCCTATCTCCAAATGCATGGCAGATCCTCTACAGATCCAAAAATGAATACCCTGTGCCAGCATTTGCATTTCTCAAACTTCCTATCCCATGTTGGATGTTCCATGAAAAAATCGAGAGTCAAGTTTGAGGAAACTTGGTGTTAAAAAAGTTAATTAAAAAAAAATACATGCCTTCTCAGAAATTGAATATTCTAACACACATTGTACTTCCCAAACATTTCTGACCTTTGAACTTCCTTTCACTTTTCTGGAGTTTAGCAGGGCAAAGTTTTCAAAACTCAGCTCTGATCCAGACAAAAGCAGTTCACACATTCAGCAGCAGTTCTTTAAGGCTTTCTAAACTAGTGTGTAAGACCTTTCAACAAAACACCAAAAGATTCACAAGTACCAGATTTTCAGCAATATTTAATACAGTGGAATACAAGCACAATGAAACAATTTAGATTCCCCCTGCCTTGGAGTACACTGTAATAGGATTTCATGTAGGCTGGATATGAATCTGACTAATGCTATTTTACCTAACGTAAGCCAATACCAAGGGCAAAAGAAGGGAAATGTTTGGCACAATATTTTGTCAGACAATGGTGTCAGCATTGCAAATAGTAATTACAGTTCTAGACATGTACTATATACTTTCCAAAGAGCTTTCCCTCACCATCCTGGGAAGATGGTCTGAACTGATGGAGTGCACTGAGAAAGGTGACTGTGTGAAACAGATCCTTGCAGGTGGATCTTCTTACATTAGGTTTCCTCCTGGTTCTTTTCTAGGTCACCTGAGTCTTCTACCTTCCCTTTGTTTTCAACTTTCCTCCTTTTTCACTCTCATCCTCCTCAGAATCCTCCACTCATCCACCTCCGACTTTTCCCACTTTTTATTATATTAGGGCTTTTATTGTTTAGTCGCTCAGTCGTGTCTGATTCTTCTGTGACCCCATGGACTATAGCCCACAGACTCCTCTGTCCATGGGGTTCTCCAGGCAAGAATACTGAAATGGATTGTCATTTCCTCCTCCAGGGAATCTTCCCAACCCAGGGATAGAAACTGTGTCTTCTGAATTGCAGGCAGATTCTTTACCACTGAGTCACCAGGGAAGCCCATCTGGCTGGTAGATATCGTTAAACCAACACATAGAATATTAATTTAATTGAAGATTTATATTAAAGATATATCACAATGCAACATAAGCACTGGCCTACCAGAGCTGAGGGTGACCAGAGGTTGGGAGTGAGGCCTAGAAAGTATCCCACTCCCTGAACACTGAATCCAGGGTCAGGGGATGTCCACAGGTAAGGGGCCAGGGATATAGAAGGGACGCTGGAGGGGCCACAGGGTAATAGCTATTTATTGCTAGCTCAGGGGGCTTCCCATGTGGTGCTAGTGTTAAGGACCCATCTGAAAAAGTCAGAGACATTAAGAGACGTGGGCTTGATCCCAGGATTGGGAAGATCCCCTAGAGGAGGACATGTATTCTTGCCTGGAGAATCCATGGACACAGGAGCCAGGTAGGCTACAGTCCGTGGGGTCACAAAGAATCGGACACGACTGAACCGACTTAGCACGCACACACACCACTGCTAGTTCTGAGCTGTATCCCTGTTTAATAAACCTGGTCATACCAGCACATACCAGATGCATGTCAATCCTACATTCAATCACTTTTTTCTGAATGCCTACCATGTGCCAGGCATTTTGTTAGACCTTGAAGATAGGGTCAGGAGCAAGATTTTTTATTCTAGTATCAGATTCCCTAACAAAGTGATCAAGAGGCAAATTAAAATGAAGTTATGATTATTTCTATTTATCTAACATAAACCACCCCAATCTATAATTAGGTTTGGGTAAAAAGGGGAAATAAGGGAAAAGGAGGTTAAACTTGGGAGTGGAAGAAAAACAAAATTACACTTAAGTGGACAAATAGCCATCCTGTGACATCATTTGAAGACATTGCTTCACTTTTGGAAACATCTTTGCTTAAAACCTTTTCTTAACAATTTTTCATTGCTTATTCAATTTACACAACCATGGAAATTGTGGGTGAACACGATTGCTGAACATGTCTTTAATTTAAAAAGAAAAACAATAATACACCTTTTAGTGTCTATTGTTCTTAATTGGAGTATAAAAAATAATGAATTTGTTGTAGCCTATTTGCTCTGAAGTTATAAAAATGTGGTTATTGCTTATATAAAACATAATATTTTAAAACTCTGTTTTTAGCATCTGAAATATACATTGATACTTTATCTCACTATCTCTTTTGAAGAAGAAAAACTAATCACAGAGCTCCTTCTTCTAGGCAGAGTTCAAGATCCAGTCACTTGCGATCCTCACAATAACCTTATAAAACTATAATCCTAATTTTAATAAGAAAACTGAGGCTCAACCTGGTTATGCAGCTTAACTAAGATGACACTGGGGAAAAGTAAGCATTCTAACTGATAAATCTCATAATTTTAAGAAACCTGATAAGTTCAAATTTTCTAACAAATTAATCATGATGCCTTAAAGTCTGTGAAATCAATACTCGGTATCATCTTGTGTGTCAGTCACTCAGATGTGTCCAACTCTGCGACCCCATGGACTGTAGCCCACCAGGCTCCTCTGTCCATGAAATTCTCCAGGCAAGAATACTGGAGTGGGTTGCCAGTTCCTGCAGTATCATCTTACATTATCACTAATTGAACAAATCACCATAAGAACAAAATTGAGATGCAATATACACATAAGCAATTCACTGTATATTTATTATGTTACAAGACACTCTTCACCTGAATTGATTTTAGAGTTGAAATGGGTCCTAATATGTATGAAAGAAATGTCAAAGCTTCTTAAAAATATAATCCATTATATACTGCAGATCTAACATCAGAATAAACTTTCACTGTCTAATATGAGTTCAAAGCAATCTAGGCCTTTTCATTCAAAACAATACATCCCCAGAAGAATGTATGTTTAGCCCCAACACAAGATTCTATCTCATTTGTCTGCTTTTACTTTCTCTTAAGAACTAGTGCTATGTTCTTCCCTTGTGGTCTAGTGACTAAGACTTCGCGCTCTGTTGCCCTAAAGGCCCAGGAGCAAGCATCGAGAATGAAAACAGAACACGAAATCTGGTGCAATGGGTCTGGGGACCTGCAGCCCCTATTGGACTGAGGTGCAGAGTCCACTCTGAGTCCAGCTTTTATTTCTAACTGCAAACTACAAAACTTTCTTTGATCTTTCTTTCCCAAGACACTACACTGACATAGTCCAGATCTCCTTGTTTTTACCCCAGGCCATTCCCTTCTGGGATAGTCTCAGGAACAATCAGCAAGTGCGTAGGCAGTGTTCATACCTAATGCCGACCCAGTGTTCCAAGGTCCATGCCCAGTCATACTCCCTTCTGGGTCTGGCCTTGGGGTCTGTAATAAGGCTATTATTCTAAGAAAAACGTGAAAAATAATCATCAACACAGTTTCTTGATATATGCTATTTTTCCAGGTGCTATTTCTATGAAATTTCTCAAGGCTGTGAAAGTACATTATTAGCAATTCCCACTACAGCACTCCCAATGCAGGGGGCTTGGGTTCAATCTCTAGTCAGGGAATGAGATCTCACCTGACAAATCAAGAGTTCAGATGCTTTAACTAAAGATCCCACGTGCCCAAATGAAGAGTGAAGAAGATACATGATGCAACTAAGACCTGGCACAGCCAAATAAATTAATATTTCTTTAAAATAATAATATAAAAAGCCCTAGGGCTAAACCTCTAGCTGTGTATGTAAGTATTCGCTCTTAGCTTTAAAAGTGGACTGTCCTTGCGTGGCAGGTTTATCCTCTGCTTTCAATAGGCTGTTTTTACACCCTTTTCCCCGTACAGATCACTTTAATCACTTTTAACAAATTCCTTAAACAGAATGGGAAACTTGACATGAAACAGAATAGGAAATAAAAATGGAAATAGGAAAATAGGAAATAGAGGAAAAATAGAAAATAAAAATTTTTATGAGAAAAACACAAAGATGAAATTATGTATATGTAGGTATGTGGGCTGGAGAAGGCAATGGCAACCCACTCCAGTACTCTTGCCTGGAAAATCCCATGGACCGAGGAGCCTGGTGGGCTGCAGTCCATGGAGTCTCTAGGAGTTGGACACGACTGAGCGACTTCACTTTCACCTTTCGCTTTCATGCATTGGAGAAGGAAATGGCAACCCACTCCAGTGTTCTTGCCTGGAGAATCCCAGGGACGGGGGAGCCTGGTGGGCTGCCATCTATGGGGTTGCACAGAGTCGGACACAACTGAAGCAACTTAGCAGCAGCAACAGCAGGTATGTGGGCATACTGTTTATATAACAAGCATACAGTTTTCACTGTGGTTTAAAAGGCTAGATCTAAGAAGATAAGGGGAGGGAATAATAGGGACAGCAAGACAATTGATATTTATAAAACAACAAAGGGTATGGGCTTGGTCTCTGAATTCCAGAATGCATGAAACTTGAGTAAGGACAAAATAAAAAAAGGCCATTTGTGGATAAAATCAGTGTGATAATAACAATTATAATATGTAAAAGTCATATTGTTGCTGTTTTAGTCACTAAGTTGTGTCCCACTCTTTTTCAACCCCATGGACTGTAGCCCACCAGATTCCTCTATCTATGGGATTCTCTGGGCAAGAATACTGGAGTTGGTTGCCATTTTCTTCTCTAGGGGATCTTCCTCACTCAGGCATCAAACCTGTGTCTCCTACATTGGCAGGAGAATTCTTTATCCCTGAGCCACCAGGGAAGCTCTACTACCAGTTTTCAAAGCTATAGAGTGATTTATATTTTATTGTCTTTTCAAGGGTTTCCCTCGTGGCTCAGAGGGTAAAGCGTCTGCCTACAATGTGGGAGATCTGGGTTTAATCCCGGGTTGTTCAAATGTTAAATGCCACAGAGGTGTCATTTTGACAACTGAATATTTTTGGTACTATGCGTGGCCATAAATGCTTGTTAATGAGTTCTAGTTAACAGAATGCTGAATAAATGAACTTTACTAAATATTAGGGTGAATCAGTTTTTATTCTAGTTTTTAAGTTGGGTAGAAAGGTGTATTTCTTTATACATACGGTTGTAAACTAGTGAAAGTTTAAAAACTTCAGTAGATGCAGTCTGAAAAACGAGATGCAAAAGATATGTAATTGAATTCATAAATTTGAACTGGGATATGATGAAACCTATTCAAGGGAGAGTTCAAGTTTTAAGAAAAATAACAGGAACACCACCAGAGAGGTAAAGCACTGACCTGAAAGTATCCATTAGCTTGTGGTAGCAGTTATTTTCTTATGTTTAATCTCTTGAAATTGTGTATAAATACCCATTATGCTTCCAAAAGGATTTAAAGAGAAAACTGGATACATAAAATGATTAAATTGTATACATTTCCTAAAGGAATATTTTTTGGGTTTGGCCCATAATGAAAACTTGTGAGGAGAAAGGAGGAATATTTTGAAATTAAATCCTCCTAACCAAATTAATTCTAATTTTCTCATTTTATTTAAGTGCAGCTGAACAATAAAAAATTAAAAGTAATTATTGATACATAATGAATATTAGTGGTTTTTATGTTCTTTTTAAAAGTATCTTAGAATTAATATGTTAAAGCCTTCTGAATATAAATTAAATCACTGACTTGATATTAGTTAACCAACTGTTAATATATTTTTCACTTGTTGAGATATTAATGTCTTTGGCATTTAGGAAAAGTATAGCTTGCTAATTGATACATCATTCTTTTTCTCTGCTGCTGCTAAGTCGCTTCAGTCGTGTTCGACTCTGTGCGACCCCATAGACGGCAGCCCACCAGGCTCCACCGTCCCTGGGATTCTCCAGGCAAGAACACTGGAGTGGGTTGCCATTTCCTTCTCCAGTGCATGAAAGTGAAAAGTGAAAGTGAAGTCGCTCAGTCTTGTCCGACTCTTAGCGACCCCACGGACTGCAGCCAACCAGGCTCCTCTGTCCATGGGATTTTCCAGGCAAGAGCGCTTTTTCTCTACCGGTATACAATTTCTGGTTTCCTAAGCTAAATGCCTTCTCAGAATTATGTTCTCATACTTCGTCTTGTCATCTTATTTTAAATATAACCCTTTAAGAAACACTTATGCTACAAGTTCAATGTTCAAGAGCTCTAATTTTACAGTCTTGGAAAACTGTAGATGGAATAGGCCCAAACTAACATCAACTCCTTATGAAAATGGGATTTCTGTATATGTATGGAAGAATATCATTTGCACTGTTTCTTCATATATTTAAATCTTTTAGAGATTATCCTGGATTCTAACATCTCTCAAAATTTGGACATTTTTCCATTTTCATTTCTGTTGTTCAGGGGTAATTTTTATCAGATGTGATCAAAATACCTCTCCATATTTGTATCAAATACATACATTTGTCTCCTGCTGTTATTTTTGGAAAAATAAACCTTTTGCTGATCTGAAATGAGAGATTGAGAAGATTGCCTAGCTTTTCAATGATAAAATAAGAGAATAGAAGAAAACCCAAGTAAGGGACTGGGAAATGGAACTTAAAATCTGTTCAAATACTATTGCATTTCACATTCTGCTCTTTAGTATTTATCTCTTTACCACCACCAACACTCAAGCCATCCCTCCTCCCAAAATCTTAAAGATAAATGTTTTCCTTCAGAAAATCAGAATTTAAAACTGCTGCCATCAACAGAGGATTCTGAGAAACATGAGAGGGGTCCCTGGTCTGGACTAGAGGAGTGAAAATAAGGTAAAAGGCAAAGCAGAAGGAAAGAGGATGACACATCCTAGAAAGTAGAATGCTTTGGCTATCGGATGCAAAGAGCCAACTCATTAGAAAAGACCCTCATGCTGGGAAACTTTGAAGGAGAAGGGGACAGCAGAGGACAAGATGGTTGGATGGCATCACCGACTCAATGGACACGAGTTAGACCAAGTTCCAGGAGATGGTGCAGGACAGGGAAGCCTGGCATGCTGCAGTCCATCCGGTCACAAAGAGTCAACGGAATGGAGGGGACTGCGAACAGGTGCACAAATGGTAGACCAGATGGAATCCTAGAGATGAGAACATTCCATTAGTACTTAGTTACTCACTGGCAACTTTGATATATATAAAGTATATATTATATATGTAAAAATGTGAATCTTGCCCTATACTAGAAACTGGCTAAAACTACAGAAATGTAATCAGGGATTCCCAACTTCACTTCTAGGTGGTGGGCACATTTAACCTAGGTAAATAATGGTTAACAGTGTTTTCTTTTATGTTAAAGATGTTAAGAGTTAAAGTTGTGTAGTGGAGAGACCAAAAAAGACTGGTGAAATTTGGGTTCAATTAGAATTCCACTTGGCTTTGTCCCCAGACACTTCTCTCTATAACCAGTGACAATACTCATTTGCAATTTGGGCCTTGTCATCACAGCCAAACACACAAAAAATGATTTCTTTGGAATAACTTAGATTTTAGAGGGCGATTTCAGAGAGAAAAATCAATGTAGCTTACAGCACAAGTAGATTACTAGCTGTTACAAAATTCTCTTTGTAATTTCTTTTATAACTTTCTATTTTATTCACTGTAGATGGAAAAAATACAGGCAGAAATGCTTTGAATACAAAATATACCACGGTACAAAACTATTTGCTGATGAATTTGGTTCACTCAATTATTTGGAATAGAATAAGGGGAAAATTGAACTGAGGAAGTCATAGAAATTATTTTATTTAATCGTCTCATTTTACAGATAAGGAAATAAAGTCTGATGAGATACAATAAATTACCTGTGGTCACAGAGCTAATAACTGGTAAGACCCCCTGTCTCCAGGCTCTGCATTCTAATTTTTGCAACACACTATTTTTTGTTGTAGCATTTGTATACTTAAAATGATACCTTTTAGGCATTCAGTTCAGTTCAGTCACTAAGTTGTGTCCAACTCTTTGCAACCCCATGGACTGTAGCACACCAGGCCTCCCTGTCCATCACCAACTCCCAGAGTTTGCTCAAACTCATGTCCATTGAGTCGGTGATGCCATCCAACCATCTCATTCTCTGTAAACCCCTTCTCCTCCTGCCTTCAATCCTTCCCAGCATGAGGGTCTTTTCCAGTGAGTCAGTTCTTCTCATGAGATGGCCAAAGTATTGGAGCTTCAGCTTCAACATCGGTCCTTCCAATGAATTTTCAGGACTGATTTCCTTTAGCATTGACTAGTTGGATCTCCTTGCAGTCCAAGGGACTCTCAAGAGTCTTCTCCAACATCACAGTTGAAGAGCATCAATTCTTCTCTGCTCAGCTTTCTTTATGGTCCAACTCCCACATCCATACATGACTGCTGGAAAAACTATAGCTTTGACTAGATGGACCTTTGTTGGCAAAGCAATGTCTCTGTTTTTTAATACGCTGTCTAGGTTTATCATAGCTTTTCTTCCAAGGAGCAAAATGTCTTTAATTTCATGGCTGCAGTCTGAAATCTGTGGTGATTTTGGAGCCCAAGAAATAAAGTCTGTCACAGTTTCCATTGTCTCCCCATCTGTTTGCCATGAAGTAATGGGACTGGATGCCATGATCTTAGTTTTTTGAATTTTGACTTTTAAGCCAGCTTTTTCACACTCTTCTTTCACATTCATTAAGTGGCTCTTCAGTTTCTCTTCACTTTCTGCCATAAGGGTGGTGTCATCTGCATATCTGAGGTTATGGATATTTCTCCCAGCAATCTTCATTCCGGCTTGTGCTTCATCCAGCCTGACATTTCGCATGATGTACTCTGCACATAAGTTAAATTTCATATGCTGTACTCTACACATAAGTTAAATAAGCAGGGTGACAATATACAGCCTTGACATAATCCTTTCCCAGTTCGGAACCAGTCCGTTGTTCCATGTCAGGTTCTAACTATTGCTTCTTGACCTGTATACAGATTTCTCAGGAGATAGGTAAGGTAGTCTGGTATTCCCATCTCTTTAAGAATTTTCCAGTTTGTTGTGATCCACACAGTCAAAGGCTTTGACATAGTCAATAAAGCCAAAAGGAACAGACCAAGTAAGTGGCTATCCAGAGATGGCATACAGGTAGTATATTATGAGAAGTGGCAGATCATGGAGGACTTCTCTGAGAGCCATTAGGTCCCAAGTTCTTTGGAGTAGAGATATTGTGTTATTTATTTCTATATTCCCAGTGCCAACAACATATAGCTTATTCAGTGGCTTTCTTCTGCTGACATACAGTAAGGAAGTAAGACAGTAGAAGGAGCATAGTCCAGGTTCAAAGTGAGAAAATCTGAGTTGATGGATGAATGACAAGACAAAGCTAGAAAATAGAAAACACTGAAAATATCTTTAATTTCAGAGGCATACTGGAACATTTAGAGGCTAAAGTCATGATACTTGGGGCTTACTTTAAAACAATTGAGCAACGAGAAAATAAATGAAGGAAATATGGTAAAATAATAGCAATTATTAAGGTAAGGTGATTGGTATATGGGAGTTTATTATGATATTCTCTCTACTTTGTAGACTATTTGCATTTTTATGATAAAGCTAAATGTAATATTACATTTTCTCATTTCAATACTGTCACTGTTCCCAATTCTTTTATAGGAGAGAGAGCACCAGTTTGCAAATGTGAACCATCTCTGAGCCTAACTTTCTTTGCTGGGTCCACTTCTGTCCACTATCAGCAAGGAGTGTGAGGGTGATTAATCCGTTAAGGCAGATCACAAAATTTTTATGCTGAACTTCACCCAATAGGTGATGTTCAAATATGTGACACTTTCCTCATACTTGGCCTCAGAAGCTTGCAGACTTGAGGTAGAAAACCTACCGCTCCGGGGCCTTTCTAGAAAAGGCACTATAATTGCATCTACTTTCAGATTGTTGTTAGGATCTAGAGGATAATGTGTACAAATCACTCAGCACCTCGCCTGCAACAGGGTGAGCACCCAGTACGCATTAAGTATTTTTAGCAGCAGTCAAAATTGAAAAAAGGAATGTATTCAACTTCATCGGGAATCTCCACAGAGTAGTTGAGAAAAATCCCCACTTAGCATAACTCAGTTTTCTCACCTCAAAGGCATTGTGTGGGTCTTTCTCTCTGAACAAATGGAAGTTGTTTTTCTTTCCATAACAACATTAATTCTTTGGATTAGAGAGTGAGAAGGCCATTGGATGATTTCTGAACTCTGACTAAGCAGATACAAAGGAGATGATAAAAGCTGGGTTTGTTGAGCAGGTCTTGCTCATTCCAGAATGATGACACAAGTTTGGGTTAAGGATAGTGAAGATACATAAAGCGGTTGTACTGACATTTCAACTCAATTCTTTAAGCCATGTTTATTAATGCCCTGACTTCTGGATTCTCAGGCAACTACCCTCTCTCTGTGTGGAGGATGTTCATTTCAGAGGTGTGCCTTTGAGTGAACTGAAAGGACCCCGAGGAGAATGCCTGTCTTTCCTGCCCCCAGCCCCTCCTGTCCTCGGTAAATCTAAATGCAGGGCTTTCATCTTCTCATCTCTCAGCTTAGGTCTCCTTTTGTTTGGTGATGCCCTGTTAGGTTGCTTTGTGTTGGTTTCTCTGGGAGGCCTGCCAACCCCAGTCTCAGAAAATGTTCAAAATGATTGAGATCAAACGCTTTGAGACAGTGTTACATTTCCTTTTCTTCCCCAAGCTTGTCTTTGTTTAGTCCATGCCCTGTTTTGTCTTAAATCTCTCTCTCATGTAGTGCCTCTACAGCCAAAGAGATTGCTAGGTCGTAGAGTCATACTCTTTGAATTGATCCTAAGAGTCATCAAATCCACCTGCCCAATATAGGAATCTCTTTCACAATTCTAACCCACACTTATGTTAAAATATGAATTGCACACACTTCATAAAAGGGAATTCATTACCACAAAGGGTGTTAATTTCATTTTTAACCTAGTTTTTAGAAATTTCTCCATATCTTTTAAGAAATAGAACTGCACAGAATGTCTATGTGATGAGTAGCTATCATATTCCCTCTTCTCTTACTTGTCTTTTCTTTATCAGATTAACCCCATTTTCTAAGCATTAAGGAGAAATTAACTATACAAGTAGAAGGTAGCCAGAAAAATAGACAGATACACTTCATGGAATTCATTCAACAAATGGCCCAAAGTATGGTTCAGAAACTGTACTACATTATGGGGATATATACTGAATGTTTCCATTCCCCCCAAATTCATATGCTGAAATTCTAACCTATCAATGTTGACAGTGTTAGGAAGGGGAATGTTTGGGAGATGATGTGATTATGAGGTGGAGGAGCTTTCATGAATGAGATTAGTGCCCTTATTAAAAAAAGTCCCCAGAGAGCTCCCTTGCTCTATCACAGGACACAGGAAGAATCGTCCCCAAACACTGAGTTTGCTAGTATCTTGATCTTGCACAGCTCAGCCTCCATGGCCTTAAGAAATACATGTCTGCTATTTATAAACTTTTGGTCTGTGGTATTTTGTTACAGAAGTCTGAATGGACTAAGACGCATAATAAGACTCTTAGCAGTGTCCTCACAAAGTTTACCATCTAGCAAGAAATACAGACATTAGAAAGGCAATTAACCAAAGACAGCCACAGGGTAAAAATGAAAGTGTATAACAGGAGCACTTTTCCTAGGTAGGTGGTCAGAGAAGTATCTCTGAGGAAAGAATATTTGATCTCAGACCTGAAAATATTTAGGAATTAGTCAGGCAAGAAAGTATGTGTGTGGAGGAGACAGAGGTGAGAAGGGGTGAAATAAGGTATTCTAGGCTGGGTGGTTGGTACTTGGGTGGTTCTGAAGTGAGGAGGAATTGAGTATATTAAAGGGAACATGAGAGGTTAGAACTTTGTGAGCAAGGGATGGAGTCTCATGAGGCTGAATCTTATATGGTTTTGGACTTTATTATGAGAGTAATAAGAAATGAAGGGGGAATTTTAATTTGATAAGTCATAAGATTTCCAGACATTATACCACTTCAGCCCACCTGTCTTGGACAGACTCTAGTTATTCACCATTCTGCTTCAGATGTGGTGCAAGGCATTAACCACATGTGCTATGCAGGGTCTGATGAGTTCAGACTGGGCTGGGCTGTAGACTCCTCTGCCCTGGATATCCTAAATGGTGTTATTTGCTCAGATGGCCACTAAGTCATGGCTTATTATATAAACCCTGTGGTCTAGTAAACCAATGCCCTGTTTGAGTTGGATTTTTGACCCTAGGTGGACTACAAGGGAACCTTATGCCAAACAGGGATGTCAAGGATTAAATTCATATTCTCTTTCTGCATCTTATTTAATCTGTATAATTTGAGTTTTGCTGTCATTTTGATTTTTCTTCTTTCTTCCATAATATGTTTCTTATTATAAAAGCAAACTTGTAAAATATAGAAAAACATGGCAAAAATAGAAATCATCAATAATTAAATAGAAATAGCTACTATTATCACTGCTATTTATCTTTCTATAAGTATCATTTTCTACACCTGAGATCACATTGTGTTGTATTATAGCCTGTTTTTTTCCATTATTATTAGGTCATAAGAATTTATTTTCCACTGTAATTAAATGGTCTTCATATGTGCTTCTTATTTAAGGATGTTTAAGCTTCCTGATATTTTACTTTACAAAAGAATATTTTTATATTTAAATATTTGCTTGTATTTCAGAATATTTCCTCAGATTAGAACCCTACCAACATATTTAAAACTTCCTTGATACGTAATTACAAATTGCTTCACCAAATCTGCTGACTAAATTTATACTTCTACCTGCGCTGTATATTTTGAACAAACCATGCTAATTAAGGTCTTCCCTTGTGGCTCAGCTGGTAAAGAATCCACCTGCAATGTAGGAGACCTAGATTCGATCCCTGGGTTGGAAAGATCCCTTGGAGAAGGGAAAGGCTACCCACTCCAGTATTCTGGCCTGGAGAATTCCATGGACTATATAGTCCATGGGGTTGCAAAGAGTCGGACATGACTGAGTGAATTTCACTTTCATGCTAATTAATAGGAGAAAATTAAATGTCATTATTATTTTAATTTTCATTTGTAATTATTAATGACATTAATGATTTAAAATTTTGTCATAAGCCACTTCTATCTCCCTTTGGATAAACTGTATCTTTTTTTCCTATGTATGCATAGTGATCTTACTAAGTTTCTTATACATTTGTGTAATCCTTTTTTATATAAGGATTTTAATCCTTAGTTTTCCATAGTTCCCATAAATATTCATCTCAATCCATTTGGAAATTTTAATTTTGTGATATAATAATATAGATAAATCTTTAAATACAGCCTTTTCTGTGTACATACCATTTGAGTGTTATTGTAGTAAAAAGGAAAAAACCACAGAGGTTTCCTTGCCTGATTTACTTTCTCTTTCAGTTTGACATGAGCCTAAAAAAAAAAAGAAAGTAAAGTAAAAAACAAGCTTTCATGGGCTTCACTCTAAATAAATCTTATATAAATCCTTTCAAATGCAGTTAGAAATAAGTCAGGAAGAATCTTATTTCTCTAATAAAACTAAAGACTTAAAAATGTAATTGAGGGTATGAGTTGGGGCCTGCAAAGATTGTATTCCAAGACTTGCCTTAATATTTTATAGTGTGCATGTATTTCATTGAAGACAGAAAAAATTAATAAGACTCACATAATTCTTTTCTGGTACATGGTAATTACTCAACCACCATCAAATAAATGGAGTTAACTTATTGTTTGTTGTAACTTTTATTTAAATTCTAATCTTAACCCAGTTCTCCTTAGGAAGGACTTTGAGATCAAACTGTTCCGAACCTACTTTCTAATCTATAAAATGAGGATAAAAATTTAGACTAAACACCACAGTGTATGTAAAATACTGAGCCTAGAGCCATCATCCAGGAGACGGTCTGTTAGTGCTACATGTCTCTACTCGGCCTCTCACTCCTGTCTCAGGGTAGGAAAGATTCTGTAGTTCTTGAGAAAGAACATATGTGTATCTGAGTGCGGGTAGCCTACACTGGCATAACCCCAGTAGCATGTCAGGCTATCCAAGTGGAAAAATAAATGCTAGCTGAATTTTGCATATTGAGAGTCAACTGTGCAGCTAGTATTGTGTGAGGCACTGGTCATACTGAGAATAATAGAACTCACTGCCTGTATTCACAAAGGAGTATTGGAACCTTTTGAGTAAACACTGAGAAATGCTGATCAAACTAATTTACCACTAGGTCCAGCTTTGCCTATTCTGCTGCTCCAATTTAAAATTTCCCTGGAAACAAGAAATGATCACACTGACCGCCTGGCACTGGAGTATGGGGGAGATCAGCTCTGCACATGTACCATGTGATAATCCAGAAGAATCAAAGAAAATAACGTATTTATTTAGTCAACTAAGTAAGGAGGCAGGGTACAGCACCCCACGGTACCATCTAATGTCAGAAGAAGTGGTTTTCATGTGATTCTGATGAAATATTCCAGTAAAAAAATTCAAATAATAAAAGTAAGTCACTTGCTCCCAGAGGAATTGTTGACTCTTTCTTGTACAGGGCATATTACTGACCACATAACTCCGTGGGATTTTCAAGTTTCTTGGGACAACACTGCTTTTAATAGTAAGTAAAACAAATTTATAAAAATTCTTATGATTCACATTTTTCTTATACAATTCTTTTTTTTTTATTTTCAAGCTATATATTCTTAAAGTTTCGCAAAATGGAGACATTTAATCTTAGAGAAGAGATTAACCTTTTATCTACCTGGTTTGTTTTACTTAGTAGGATAGGAACATATGTACTATAACCTACAAAATATATGATATCAACTGCCAGCATAGAAGTCACTGAATCTTTTTTACAGGCAGTTTTTTCTCTTAAACTAGAAGAAATCCTAATTTAAAGAGTACATGTAAAAGAAAAAGAGAACTTGTGCTCATTTCTTTCAATTTGTGTGTATCTAATGTTTCTCCAGAATTAAGTATAAATAAAACAAATTTTAGATGTGTTTTTGTTTATTATTTCCAAAAGATCTGACTCAAACACATTAAATAATTTCAGATGGAAGCTCTTTATTCCTAAGTCTCTTTATTCCTTTATTCCTCTTTATTCCTTAAGAAACCATCCACTTAAATATCAGGTGAGTCTTTGTGCTTCCAAATTATATTACCACTATTCAATTAAAAATGTGGTAAGTGGACTTTTGTTACCACCTTGGTAACACTCTTGGCTTCTTCTCTCTTCGCACCTAATTATTTACTTGACTTTTCAGGGAGCTATTTGCACAGCCTAATGGGCAACCCATCATCAGTTAAAGTCACCTGTCTGGTTCAGAAGTGTTGGATTTGAGGGAGATCAGGCAGAATATAAAAATTGAAAAGAAAGGACAGGAAGGGAAAAGAGAAAGGAAGAGAGAAAAAGAAAAACAAAGAACAGAAAAAGAAAAAATCTTAGGGTAATATAGATGTGTTTTCATTACTTTGGATATTTTCTGAATCTTCTGCAATGTAGTTCATCACTGCCCCAGCAGATTTATTTTCTCTCAAGTCTGGGTTGTAGGAAGTTTAAAAAAGGCACTGGAAAGTGATAGAAGTCTTCCATCCTGGTATCTTCTAAGTATAGGCAGTCCATGTCCAGTCATGAGGCATTTGCTGGATCATTGTCATTTTATAAGTTAAAGCCAAGGGAAACACTCACGCAAACATCACTAACACCCTTAAGGCAACAACCACTCTGGAGATTGTGCGTTGAGATAGGAATTATTATCATTTTCTACCCCTGGTCTTTCTGATCACTTGTATGCCTTTCAACATACAGATAGGTCCGAAGGAACATACATGTGATTTAACCTTATGATGTGTAGGTAGAATTGCTTGGTACACACAGAATTCAGCTCAGGTGCTATGTCTGGGGGAAAAACTATTTTAAGTGATTTAGAAAGAGTGCTATAAATCTGAAACTGATTTTAATAGGTTCTAAAGTGTAGCTATAATTTGAGTCACATATATAATTTTGCTTGCTATAATTTCTAAATATTTTATTTTGAACTTTATTAATTTGCTTCCTTAGTTTTCAACTATTCTGATAAACATAAAAAGGAGTGCCAACAATTCCTCTTCTTTCTTACTATGTTCTTTCTACAACTTGGTTTCTTATTTAACTTCCTGTAATTCACCAAAAGGCCAGGAATTAATTTTATATAATTTATTTGGAGTGTGTGTATATGTGTGTTTGAGAGAACAAGACATAGAAAGAGAGAGAGAGGATCATCAAAAAAGGCTGCCTTGGTAGTGTTGCAATAAGTAGAGAGAATTATCCTTGGACACAATTGTGCTGTTAAGCTGCTTTTTGGGTACAGGGGTCATAACAACTTTTTAGAGAGTAGAAAAACAAAAAGTGAAAGAAAAGTAGAGTTTCCTTGTGACAGAATTATGTCAGAACATATATGTTTTGTACATTTATCTTTGCTGCCATAATTTAGTTTATAATGAATTTTCATATTTATTAATTTCTATGGTATATGCCTTGCACTGGATACATAATAAGAATTTCTAAACCTGCAGCTTCTTAGAGGAAAGTGTAAAATTATTAAATGTGTTCACATAAACTTAAAAACATACTATTTTGGTCTTTATTCTCTCGGCTATAAAGAAAAATGTTAAATTCACATTTTTTTTCCTCCACAGCTTTGTCTCTGTCCCTCTTTCTACTGTTCTGACTTCCAGTGTGGGGTAATGTGTTTGTGGTTTCAGTTGCTGGCTATGTTCAGGGGCTTTCAGCTATGCATGAGGAACAACAGAACAGCTTTTAGTTAAAGGTAACTATATACCAGTCACCAATAGCCGTCAGCATTTTGAGAGGTTAGACTTTACCAGGATATCCTTGAATGCTGGATATTGAAAAGGAAAGAAAGCAATCTATAAATGTGCATAAAACTGTAACTGTGATAAAATAAAATCTTTAGGAAACGTTTCGTTTATTTCTCATTCAATTTGAGGGTAGCTCCATTTTGTTTATAATCATAATGCTTTCTTAATCAACCTGGACTTGCTTTCTTTAAGTATTCCCCTTCCCTTCTGGCCTTGGTGTGCCTTCGAGTCTCAAACAGGAAGACAAACTCTAAGGATGTGAGATAAAAGGAATAGCTTCTTCTCTGTACGTGCTGAAGTACGTTTAAAAAATGTTTGAACAAGTCCTCAAAATCTGAGCCAAAAAGAAAGAAAGAAAAGGAAAATGATACAGAACAAAAGAGTAGAAGTTTGTTACACACACGCAAATGCACATACTTGTATCTTTGGAGGTTCTTGGTTCTCTGGTTACCTTCTTACCCTGAAAATTATGTTGGCATGTTTTCTTCTGAAAGCCACATCACATCACAGATCTGATACTTGTAATGTCAAATATTAGCTTTAATATATAAGACACTGTATGCCTTTTAAACAGAAACAGTTTATAGTCATACTAAGAGAAATTTCTAAATTTCCTTCTTAATTTTACAGATATGATAATAGAAACACTAGTGATTGAATCAATACAGTTGATTGCAACTGAGAGTTGTTTTCTGTGTAAAGTCCTTAGCCATATCTACTCTGGATCTGACAGCAAAAACAGTAGATAATTACTCAGACTCTGGATCGAGACTGCCTGGTTTCAAATCCTGGCTCTGCCCCTGGAAGCTACATGGCCTTGAGCAAATTGCTCAACTTCTCTACCTCAATTTTTCATCTGTAGAATGGCCAAACTAACAGTACCTATTTCAAAGGGTGGTTGTGAGAATTAAATGACTCGAAAGATGTTTAAAATTGCTCCTGGTACATAGAAATCGTCAATAAATGTTAACTATTATCATCAGTCAATCACCTCTGCAGTGCTTGGGAGCTCAAACTGGACATTGTTTTTTGGGAGGAAATTGATGGCTGCATATTACTGTATATTCCACTAGTTGCTGTTATTAGAGGAAACATTTAAAGGCTATTGACCAAGGAGGGAGTTAGCCTTGTGTAGTTGGATCCTGCCAGTTGTAGCCATCCCAGACCTGGCTGCCCACTTCCCTGACTCGCCTGGCCTTCTTTCACTTTTGCAAATCTGCTCCCTCATTTTTAACTTGGGGTTTTAATCATTTACATTGATTAGCCGTTTGGCACCTCCTCTTTCTGTCTGCTTTGTCTGTCTCTCAAACGATGATTTCCAGCTTGCTCTGACCCTGGTATTTAGCTCCTAAGATGTCCTCAACACCTCCGTGTGCATCATCCTTCAATGCCTATTTTGTCTCATTCAGCCTTGCCTCCTCTTTTTCCAGCTCCCTGCTCCAGGGCTTATGGCAGAAAGAGGCCTTAGAAAGCATTGGTTTGGTAGCTTAATATTCAAACCCTAGGAAAGGCACTCCTTGGTTTCATAGAAGCTACAGAATGTAGCAGTGATCCACACATTTTAGGGTACACCAGAATTATTTGGGGTGTGTTTAAAATGCAGATTTCTGAACCTTTTTCCCAGAGATTCTGATTAAGTCTTTGATGGGGCTGATGAATTGGCATTTTAATCCACATGCTAGGTGCTTCTGAAGCAGACTAGTCTAAGAAGCTTAATTTGAGAGACACTTGACTAAATTTCTGTCCTTGAATATATAGTCTGCTATATTGGCCTTTTCTACAAACTCTTCTCTTGCTTTCTGGAAAACACTGGGTACCGGGCCCACAATTATGCCTAAAAATAAATATATAGTGAAAAGGAAGAGGGTGCAGAGATAGCATTTTCCCCAGGGTTAGAATTTTTTCATGCCTCCCAATTCTTACAGCAATAAGTTAGTTGGCCAGTAATATACTTTTATCCATATCTTACCTTTCAGAAGACAGAAAAGAACCCATACTTTTCCCAAACTACACTTCCATATTATTCTTAAAGAATTATCTATTTACCCCTTTAGCATTTCAGATATTTTCAGAATGATCACTTACCCCTTTAGAAGAATATGCAGCCAGAAGATTTGGGAGAAAACTGAAATGAATTCTCTGAGCTATGATTCTTGAGTCAATTCTTCACTCCAATTTCCGCACCCCCTCTTTTAGGCATCTTCATACCCACATGCCTGAATTTGAGCCTTATGTCACTACCACTAACCTCAAGCCAGAGGCCAAGAGAGAAGAATAGAGCTTTCTTCACCGAGCAAGGCTGAGTAATGCCATAGTCTCACCTTCCCTGGGGCTCAGTGTGCCACTGTAGCCCAGCCAACTCTGGTCTTTTCTGGGAGTCGTCCAGCCCCAGCCTCCTGCTTACATGACCTGAGTGCGCTATCCTTGCCAGACTTTGAAACTTCTATCTATGAAGCATTTAAACTACACGGGCAATGCCGAAACCCATTCTTCCTTCCTGGCTTCTCTGGTTTGGTAAGTCTTCCTTTCCGTAACACAGTCGTGTGTGGAGCATAATTTGATAGAGCCTGGCTCTGTACTAGAAAAGGAAAACATGGTCTCTGCACTCCAGGAGTTCATCAGCTAGCCAGGAAGTCAGAAAAATAAAAGGCTCAAGTGCATGGTGAATTGAGCCATAACTGAGGATGGGCCAAGTGCACCAAAGTGTTGTCCCACACTGATCTGTGATCGACAGTGTCCTTGGAGCCTTTGAGGCTCCTGGGATTCAAGTACCACAGTCACCTAAGCTCTCTCTCCTCATGACTGAGGTCCTAGGTCTCTAATGCATAACCTAAGTCTCACCTAATGGCAGCATCTTCTAAGCTCTTCCTTTACTGTTAATAAAACATAAAAAGCGCTTCCACCTCCCCTCCATAGGAAATTAGTTTTTCATCAATTGAAATCCTATAATACTTTACCTCAGCATTCCTGTGGTGCTTACCAAAGTTTACCTTGCATTATGGCTATTTAAATACATGCTTTCTCTCCCTTCCAGATTAGAGATTCCCTGAGAGCGTGGACTACTCACCTCAGTGCCTTGCGTGGAGCACCATACATAATTAATTAATGCCTAATACATATTTGAACAAGTGAATCAACAAGGACAACAAAACCCTTCTGATAAAAGATCTTGAACCTGACGTATCAGAGATTTCCCTAGTATGAATCATTTCCTTTTGGTTTTAGATTTTGCAATCCTCCACCTCTGGTCTTGGAAGAGGGGGAAGCAGGGAACCAACCAACTCAGGCCTTCAAATTCTGATAAATTTTAGCAGATCCAGGAGTTTTTGTCTATAAATAATAGGTTGAAAGACAAATATCAAAAATTCCAGTTATTCCATGTTTATATGTTAGTAAATACTCTGCTCACAAAAATCAGATGTGTAAATCTGAAGGCTAAGTTGTGCAGTTTATTGAGAAAAAGACACAGTGAAAACAATGGCAGGAGAAACTCTTTATAACTGCCGATTTAAAGTACTTTATCTTGACCTTGAAGACTAAGTAAAAAAAAATACCGCATGTAGAATATTTACATAATTGTTAGGACAGCAGATAAAATAATGAAAGGGAAGAAAGTTGAGCATTTACATAGAACTTCTCCATTAGGCCCTATGTAAATGGCTTTCGTGTAGAGTATCTATTCAATATCTATAGCCACTGAGTGACATGGGTGTTACTGACTCGAAGGAATCTAAGAAACTTAGACAAGATCACTTGTTCAGTATGTGGAGGAGGCAGGCTACACGTCTAGTTCTATCTAACTCCAAGTCCCATCTTCTTTAATGATGGTTAAATATCAAAGATGTAGCTGAGTCACCAAAATGAGGTAACAGAGATGTTTCATTTTAATATATTTTTAATGTATTATAAGTAAAATTAATAATTTATTCACTCTGCAGATGTAGTCTTTTAGTGGTTACATTATTGTTCGAAGTTCTTGTGTATTATAATATGCAGCATGGGAACAGAGGTACATGATTGCACTAAATTGTCTTCGAAGTATAGTATAAAGTGATTAGATTTAGTATGTGTGAAAATCCCCAAATAAGTTATCATACAATTAAAAAACACTGAGGTTATGATTTGGTGACCTTCTGGAAGGAGTGCCCCATGCTACTGATACCTGTCCTCATCATAAGAGATTGGAGTTGATGGATAGGAAGGGGAGGCATTTAAATTCTTCCCAACTCACTTTTCTTGGTAATTTTCAGTTGTTTTATTTATAAAATGGGAAAAATAATAGTACCCACTTGGTACAGATATAAAACTAGATAATTTATATAAAGTGCTCATTAGAATGACTGAATAAATCATCTATTTTAACTATTGTTCTTAAAGTACAAACATTCACTCATTCAACATTCATGTACCAAATACATATTGAGTATCTCAAAGTGCCAGGCAGGATAAATACAATGTGAATAAGACAGACAAGATTGTTGACCAATGAAATTAAGATTTAATTTGAGTAGTTGTATTGCTAATAATCGGAGAAGGCAATGGCACCCCACTCCAGTACTTTTGCCTGGAAAATCCCATGGACGGAGGAGCTTGGTGGGCTAGAGTCACTAGAGTCGGACACAACTGAGCGACTTCACTTTCACTTTTCACTTTCATGCATTGGAGAAGAAAGTGGCAACCCACTCCAGTGTTCTTGCCTGGAGGGTCCCAGGGTCGGGGGAGCCTGGTGGGCTGCCGTCTATGGGGTCGCACAGAGTCAGACATGACTGAAGTGACTTAGCAGCAGCAAGAATTACTGCAGTGTGATACAGAGACAGGGAGTGTGCAAGGGATGTTGGAAAATGGCATCAATAGACTTGCTTGACACGGGGTTGTCACGAACTTTCAATTTGTTAAAATTGGAATTAATCAATCCAGGGATTGAACCCTCATCTCCTACGTTGCAGACAGATTCTTTACCATCTGAGCCACCAGGGAAGTCTTTGTGGTAGCAGGTGTAAATTTTACACACCATACGGCTTAAGCAAATAAAGAAGATTTTAAAATATATATATATTTATTTGGCTGCACCAGGTGGCACACGGGATTTTTTTTTTTTCAATTATGGTATGTGAACTCTTAGTTGTAGTATCTGGGATCTAATTCCCTAACTAGGGATTGAACCCGGGCCCCCTGCTTTGGGAACATGGAGTCCCAGCCCCTGGACCACCAGGAAAGTCCCAAGAAGACATTTTATTTTATTCCAAATGAACCTAGTGACTTTCAAGTCCATTAATGTTGAAAGACTTGAATTTATTAAATCAGTATCACTGAGGCTTTTTTGTGTTAACACACAGGGCTATTTGATTCTTGCCTCCTGTGTTCTCTTTTCCTTCTCTGAGGGGCCTACCTTTGCTTCTCACATGGGAAAGACTGTCTCTGCCAGAATTGTTCCTGTTCTCTTGCTGTGTAAGTGCATGGTGGCTGCTGCTGGAAACTCGGTGGTCTACCTCTGCTGACTCACTGCTCTCTCATGAAGCTTGGCACTGTGACTCAGTTGCATCCTCTGTTCATTCCTGGCTTTCACCAGTCTCCCTGCAGCTTCTGCTGAAGGCTCTCCTATCCCCATTTTATTCTTTAATAACTGGCCATTTTGACCTGTTATCTTTTGTGATAACTGCTTGTGAGAAGATGATTTCTCAATTAGCTTCATTAGACATACAAAAGATTTTGGGATCTCTTATGTATCTCAAGGTATTCTAAAAAGGTTGGGCAGTGGGTGGAGAGAGCTGGAGGAGGCTCTTTCAATATATGCCCTGCCTAGGTCTGTGAGTAAACCTTTCCACTTTGCTCTGGCTACTCCAGTTGACAAAAGACCCTCCAGAACTCTATATCCTTCCAGAGTTTGAAAAAGGAGCACAGAGTCCCTTGTTTTTCAATCCCAAAACCCATCTGGGTACCTCTACCTCCCACTCAGATTTGGACCCTGAGGTGAAAACTCTCACTAGCATCTGAACTCCCTTGATCTTTTTTTCCTGTTTCTCTGCTGGCTTCTCCTTCCCTCAGTACAGAAAGGATTCCTACTTCTCTCTCTATGGTACAAAATCTGCTCTTGAATGATCATAAATTCTTATAGATTCTATTGTCTAAAGAAGAGAGTACTCTGAATTCACCAGACTTTTAGATGTGTGTTGGGCGGTGGGGTGGGGAGTGGAGGTGGGGCAGGGGAACAAGGGATGGGGCTTACAAAAAAAAAAGCTTTCTCTTTCAAAGTTAGTGTCTCTATCACTGATATTCAAGGTCCTTTTTTGGAGCTCAAAAGAATAGTCTTTTTTTCTTGTGAGATTTCCCTCTCTCAACATTATAGTTTGTTTCCTTAGCACATTAAGCCCCAGCCTCAGAGTTTACAGTCAATGATACATGAAAAGGAATTGGCAAGAAGGAAAAATACAGTATATTGGGTAATGTTTCAAAATCTTATTGTTAGATTGTCTTTGTCTGCTGCTTTTCTGATTTCTCTTCATTCTCCCACATTGTCAACAATAATATTAATCAAGACATTATCGGTGAATAGCGTCAGTTCTTTCTATATATTTTCTTTCACTGCCTAACATAGTTTTGTGCCTGTAGTTCTTCTCTTCTTTGAGAACATGTATCCTTGTGAGATTTGCTGAAGGTAGGGACTTTTTCCCCTAGAAAAATGCACTCAAGTATATAACACATTGTCTTAGTCATTAAGGCTGTTGTAATTAAAAATAAAACAAAAACATAGATTAGGTGACTTGAACAACAAACATTTGTTCTCACAGCTCTGGAGACTAGGAAGTGCAACATCAAAGTGTTGGTGAATTCTGCCTGATGTGGACCTACTTTGTGGCTCATAGACCACTATCTGCTCACTGTTTCCTCACATGGCAGAAAGGGCAAAGCAGCTCTCTAGGGTCTCTTTTATAAGAGCACTAACTCCATCAAGGAGGGCTCCACCCTCAATACCTAGTCACCTCCAAAATCTCACCTCCTAATACAACCACACTGTGGGGAGTTAGGATTTCAACATATGACTTTGGGGAGGATACATTCAGTCCATAGCACATGTGAAATTTTTTAAATTCGTTTAAGAGGTTTATGGAAGTTCTTAACTCCATTAACTTCTATTAATGAAACCATGAGGGATACAATTTCCTGAATTTAGACAACTTGTCTGCCTTGTTCATTGCTATAGTCGCAAGGCCTGAAACAGTTCTTGCCACTTAAAAAGTACTCAGAATCAATTATCCAGTTAAATGAAAAAATTAATATCTCTCCTGAATTCTAGCTCATTTTGCTAACTGCCATTCAGATATCATATCAGAACATTAAACTCAATATATCCAAACAACCATTATCCTTTACTTTTGTTGCCTGTTCAAATCAATATTTTATTCTTCAGAGTCACTCTGATGCTACTGTCAGCATCTTTGACTCCTTCTTTTCTCCCTTTACATTCAGTTGGCTTTTCCAAACCCTACTGATTCTCTCTACAATATTTCTCAGTTTCCCAAAATCTGTTGTAATTCTATGAAAAAGGTACTTTGGGGGTTATCTATCCATCTTCAAATGATCCACAAGCTTCAATCCCTCACTCACAGGATGGGTTCCAGGAAGCTATGTTTATCTCCTGCCCCCTTGTCCATAGTTGGTTGGACACCTGATCAAAGCTAGGCCATTCACATTCTGTCTTTTAGGAATCTGGAATTAGGACTGAGAAATTCTAACTCACCTTAGATTAATTCCTCAAAAAGAGGATATATAAAAACTAGAGTTTTGAGATATCGACCTTCAACCAAGTGGAGTGAATAGCAGAGGAATAAGGTGCTGAGAGAAAAGAATTATTTCATTCCAAGAACAGGAAGAGCCAGCAAGTCAGAATCCAGAGCCACATCCAGGGTTCTTGACTTCCCCTCCCCAGGTTTCTTTCTATTCTCGAAGTCTGGCTGTAGTCCTTATCATGAGACCTGTAGTGCACCCACTTTTATTCTTATATCCTTTTATTTTTCTTTTTAAAAATTTATTATTTTATTTTAATTGGAGGCTAATTACAATATCATGGTGGTTTTTGCCATACATTGACATGAATCAGCCATGGGTGTACATGTGTCCCCCATCCCGAACCTCCCTCTCATCTCCCTCTCTGTCACATTCCCTGGTTTGTCCCAGTGCATTGGCTTTGAGTCTACTGTTTCATGCATCAAACTTGGACTGGTCATTTCACATATGGTAATATACATGTTTTAATGCTATTCTCTCAAATCATCCCACCCTCACCTTCTCCCACAGAGTCCAAAAGTCTGTTCTTTATATCTATGACTCTTTTGCTAACTTGCATATAGGGTCATTGTACCATCTTTCTAAATCCCATATATATACATTAATATACTGTATTGCTGTTTTTCTTTCTGACTTACTTCATTCTGTATAATAGGCTCCAGTTTCATCCACCTCATTAGAACTGACTCAAATGTGCTCTTTTTAATAGTTGAGTAATATTCCATTGTGTATATGTACCACAGCTTTCTTATCCATTCATCTGCCGATGGACGTCTAGGTTGCTTCTATGTCCTAGCTATTGTAAACAGTGCTGCAGTGAACATTGGGGTACACATGTCTCTTTCAATTCTGGTTTCCTCAGTGTGTATGCCCAGCAGTGGGATTGCTGGGTCATATGGCAGTTCTATTTCCAGTTTTTTAAAGAATCTCCACCCTATTCTCCATAGTGGCTGTATTAGTTTGCATTCCCACCAACAGTCTAAGAGTGTTCCCTTTTTTCCACACCCTCTCCAGCATTTATTGTTTGTAGACTTTTTGATGGCAGCCATTCTGACTAGTCTGAGATGGTACCTCACTGTGATGTTGATTTGCATTTCTCTGATAATGAGTGATGTGGAGCATCTCTTCATGTGTTCATGGCTAATATACAGTTAGCCATCTGTATGTCTTCTTTGGAGAAATGTCTGTTTCGTTCTTTGGCCCATTTTTTGATTGGGTCATTTATTTTTCTGGTATTGAGTTGCATGAGTTGATTGTATATTTTGGAAATTAATTCTTTGTCAGTTGTTTCATTTGCTCTTATTTTCTCCCATTCTGAGGGCTGTCATTTCACCTTACTTATTATTTCCTTCATTGTGCAAAAGCTTTTAAGTTTAATTAGGTCTTTGTTTAGTTTTGCTTTTTTTCCACTACTCTGGGAGGTGGGTCATAGAGGATCTTACTGTGATTTATGTCAGAGAGTGTTCTGCCAATGTTTTCCTCTAGGAGTTTTATAGTTTCTGGTCTTACATTTAGATCTTTAATCCATTTTGAGTTTATTTTTGTGTATGGTGTTAGAAAGTGTTTTAGTTTCATTCTTTTGCAGGTGGTTGACCAGCTTTCCCAGGATCACTTGTTAAAGAGATTGTCTTTTCTCCATTGAATATTTTTGCCTCCTTTGTCAAATATAAGGTGTCCATAAGTGCATGAATTCATCTCTGGGCTTTCTATTTTGTTCCACTGATCTATATTTCTGTCTTTGTGCCAGTACCATACTGTCTTGATGACTTTGTAGTATAGTCTGAAGTCAGGCAGATTGATTCCTCCAGTTTTATTTTTCTTTCTCAAGATTGCTTTGTCTGTTCTAGGTTATTTGTGTTTCCATGCAAATTGTGAAATTATTTGTTCTAGTTCTCTGAAAAATACCATTGGTAGCTTGATAGGGATTGCATTGAATCTATAGATTGCTTTGGGTAGTATACTCATTTTCACTATATTGATTCTTCTAATCCATGAACATGGTATATTTCTCCATCTATTTGTGTCACCTTTGATTTCTTTCATCAGTGTTTTATAGTTTTCTATATATAGGTCTTTTGTTTCTTTAGGTAAATTTATTCCTAAGCAT
>NW_011494898.1:221931-225341 GCF_000754665.1 Bison bison bison
TAGAGGATCATGTCATCTGTAAATAGTGAGAGTCTTACTTCTTTTCCAATCTGGATTCCTTTTATTTCTTTTTCTTCTCTGATTGCTGTGGCTAAATCTTCCAAAACTATGTTGAATGGTAGTGGTGAAAGTGGGCACCTTGTCTTGTTCCTGACTGTAGGGGAAATGCTTTCAATTTTTCACCATTGAGGATAATGTTTGCTGTGGGTTTATCATTGATGGCTTTTATTATGTTGAGGTATGTTCCTTCTGTGCCTTCTTTCTGGAGAGTTTTTATCATAAATGGCTGTTGACTTTTTTCAAAGGCTTTCTCTGCATCTATTGAGATAATCGTATAGTTTTTATCTTTCATTTTGTTAATGTGGTATATCACATTGGTTGATTTGTGAATATTGAAGAATCCTTGTACCCCTGGGATAAAGCCCCCTTGGTCATGATGTATGATGTTTTTAATATGTTGTTGGATTCTGTTTGCTAGAATTTTGTTCAGGATTTTTGCATCTATGTCCATCAGCGATATTGGCCTGTAGTTTTCTTTTTTTGTGGCATCTTTGTCTGGTTTTGGTAGGGTGATGATGGCCCCATAGAACAAAGGAGACTATAGCAAAAATCAACAAAACTAAAAGCTTGTTCTTTGAGAAGATAAATAAAATAGACAAACCATTAGCCAGACTCATCAAAAAAAAAAAAAAAGGGAGAAGAATCAAATCAATAAAATTATAAATGAAAATTGAGAAATCACAACAGACAACACAGAAATACAAAGGACCATAAAAGACTACTATCAGCAACTGTATGCCAATAAAATGGACAACTTGGAAGAAATGGACAAATCTTAGAAAACTATAACCTTCCAAAACTGAACCAGGAAGAAGTTGAAAATCTTAACAGACCCATCACAAGCATGGAAATCGAAACTGTAATCAAAAATCTTCCAACAAACAAAAGCACAGGACCAGATGGCTTCACAGGTGAATTCTACCAAAAATTTAGAGAAGAGCTACTCAAACTCTTCCAGAAAATTGCAGAGGAAGGTAAACTCCCAAACTTACTCTTATATCCTTTTAAGAAATTTTCTTGATTTCTTTGTTTGCTTTCTCTGGCTTGTGGCTTTCTATTATTTATGGGGCTGTGTGTTAGAGTGTAACTTGCCCTGTGTCAGCGTCCATTAAGGTTAGATAATAGATGATGTATCTTATTGTTAGTTGAAATGTGGAGTATCATGGCTATAAATATTGACACAACTTTTGAACTACCTCACTCACGTAAGGCTATAAAAGAGCTGACAGTGAGGAGAGCTAGAAAGAATTTGTGAGAGGGTTTCTTTGCAGGGACTCCAACTTCCTAACATTGGGGCTCTTAATTTCTAACAAACCTCAGTAGGATCTGGCTGTGTGATCCTTTAAAAAGGGATCCTGTCCATGAGAGAATGCCTGCAGGGTATTGTAATGCACAGAGGGAAGATCAAGAGCATCCAGAAAGAGAAAAGGAACCTCTGTGTTAAGAGCATGCAGTTTAGTTGCAGCTCAAGTGCAAATTTTGTGCTTAAAGTCTGGCCATTATTTGCTTCTGTATTCTGCTTATTCTATTCTGTTTTTCTCAACTTAACACAATAGACTTGGATATGAAGGCAACTTACCCTGCTAGTGCGTTGGCTCTCACCATCTGGCTAAGATGTCTTAATTGGGAGATACATGAGAAAGATAGGTGTGACACCCCAGCCTGTTTAAAGCAACCCACTCCTTTAAACCCACTCCTGTTTAAAGCAACCCCTGACCAGAACTTAGTTACGTGGACACACCTATTGGGAAATATTGACTTTAGCTTGGCTGCTATTTGATCAGCTAATACTTCAGAGTTCTCTTACTATTAATCATAAAAAAAGGTGAGAACAAATACTGAGGGCAACAGGTAATCTCATCCACAATTCTCTTACTAATTTAATTGACCCTACATTCTACTGGCTGCTCAATTTCCCTTAAAATAATTCGTAGTGCTTTATTGACAGATATACTATAGACTTAATTATCCATTTTTCTATTCTTTAACATTTATATATTTTCCTTTCTTTTGCTAGTATAAGCAATGTTGCCTTAGAATTCTTGTAGTTAACATCACTGTATTAGTCACTTCTAAAAGCATATTTTATAATTTTTTTAACTCATAGTCCCATGTGTCATTTAACATATAGCACAGGATATATGGTTATTAAATACTTCCTCAGTGAGTAACAAGTAGACTAAATCTGCCATGAAAATTGCAGAGCCATGAACTGCAGAAACTGATTCACAAAATAAATTAAAATAATTAAGCAAGTTTTAACATAAAGCATCAAAGCAGAAATAAGAAAGAGAAAAAAAATAACGTTAAAGCGCCTAGAAATTTTAATTAATTGTATTAGTTAGATAATACCAGTTGCTAAAACAAATAAACCCCCAATTATAATGACTTAACAAAAAACTATTTTTACTGAAGCAATTGTTCCCTGGTAGCTCAGTCAGTAAAGAATCCACCTGCAATGCAGGAGACTTGAGTTCGATCCCTGGGTTGATAAGATCCCCATGGCAACCCCCTCCAGTATTCTTGCCTGGAGAATCCCCATGGACAGAGGAGCCTGGTGGGCTACAGTCCGTGGGGTCTCAAAGAGTCAGACACGACTGAGTGACTAAGAACACAGCACAATAGTTAAATATTGATCTTCATGTTTGGAAAGAGGAAGAGGGAGGAGGTAGTGGTAGTTTTTCAGGAGCCAGGTTGACCGAAGCTCTGTGTCTTTAATAAAGTGGCTTCCAGGGTCATTCTTGGTGCTAACATCTAGTCAGAAGAGAGAAGAGGAAAGGTGAAGAAGGCATATCTTCTTCTTTACAGCCTTGGCCTGGAGTTACATGGCTCTACTTAGATAAAGGGGGGCTAGAACTAGTAGTTCCTGGTTGAGCAGCCTGTCCCATCAACAACACTTCACCAGGGAAAGGAGCCTAAATGTCTGGAGGACAGCCATCTCTCTCTCTCACATTAGCATTAGTTGAATAGTAATAATTTTTAAAAGTCTTAAAATCTGGATAGACTACATGTATGTAGAGGAAAGGGGAACTGCAAGGAGTGGTCTCTCATTTTACTTCTCTTCATTTCCTTTGAAATTTTCTAAGAATTTCATGGTAGCCTCTCTCTTCTACTTAATGCTAAGGTTGGAAATAAATGCAAGAACAGATAACTTCTGAACTTAAATTTTCTGAATGCAAGGGTCATCACTGTAAAGTGAAAAGAGCTTGGACTTAAGACTTATCCTTAAGTCCTAGCTAGCCCACTGCTAAATATGTTTTTTTGGTGTAAATGATTTAACTTCTTTCAGTCTTAATTTGCTCATCTATAAAACAGGGAGGAGCATTTGGCTGGTATGTGACAGTAAATAT
>NW_011494898.1:225441-228217 GCF_000754665.1 Bison bison bison
ATAAAACGTGGTTTCAGCCTCTTTTTGCCTTTTAAGAATTTGATCCCACCCAGACTGGATGTGCTAAGTGATCTTACACAATGTTGGGGAATTTATTTTCCTATTCACCCTCTCATATTTATTCTATAACTGGCTCCTCATCCTGGTCTTTCTCTTCCCCTGGTAATGGACCTAGTCATTCATTCTGCTCTTTGCATCATATCCCTTAGTTCAATGCCAAGTCTAATTCTCCTCTGCTAACAAACCTTGACTCAGTATCTGTGTTTGTTTTTATCTCTATTTTAGCCAAATTCACTCATGATCTCTTCTGAATAATTCTCCTCTCCACTGACTCTTGAGCCTGGAATTCCCTTTCTTATAGATTCCCTTCTAGAATTTTCCTGTTGTTTTTTTTATAAAGAAAATCAATATTACTTATTCCCTTCTTCTGATTAAATCCCAAAGCTGCTGAAGCTATTGTCCTGCTCTCTGCCCTTATCCCATTCTGAGCTTTCTCTTGTAGCCTTCAGAGGATCACTTGCTAGACTGCACATAACAGACTTTCATGAAGTCTGCTAAGGATGTCATGTGGGGAATTCATTGAAAGCCTTTCTTGCATGTCACTCTGAAAAATGCAATGCTTACTCAGACCATTCTGTTGTAATCTTGGCCTCAGAGACGGCTGATGTAATAACAGCTTTCACATCATCATCTTTCCTGACTGCTTTAGACAGACAGACAGGTAGCCACAGGCATTGCTAACATAAGCATAGGGACAAGCCCCAGCTTTCAGCCAGTGTTTCCCTCCTCTTTCCCTTTCTTTACCAGCTGCAGAGGGTAGAGAATAAGCTTCAAAGTATGAACTGTACTAGCTAATATCCTGGATCTGGCTGGGCATTCCTCACTTTCATCTCCCTGGCATTCTTTCTCAAACCATTACATGTTTCCAATGAGAATGGCATGTTCCACCTGGAACTTCAAATAGAGTAGGAAAATGAGGTCACTACAGGTAAAAATGCATACAGCAGACATTTGCTATTATTTCTGGCTAGCCAACAATCATAACCTCATTTCATTTTGGAGCCCTCCACCTCCCCCCGCCAAATGTATGTGCTTTGGTGAGAAGGAGGTATATAGGCCTAGATGTTTCTTTTCTAAACAACCACCTGGTGACTTGAGGATGTGACCAAGGTTCCTACCTGGGACTTGAAGAATAACACAAAGACTTTCAGATATTCACTTAAGCTGTGATCAGTAACATTAGAACAGCAGTGCCAACAGCCAATGCTGCTACAAAGGTACAGAGGCCACAAGTGTCAATGCCAGCGCCCTAATAGGTCTTTGTGTTTGGCCTGACCATGACTATCTCAATTAATATTTTCTGAAATGGATTCTCCAGCTTCTCTATCCATGCAGTAAGCTACCTGACAGCCTTCCAATAAATCTCTTTACTGTATACACTAACCAAAGCAAATTTTTGTGTTTACAACCAAGAACTTTAACTGGCACAGTATATTATGTTTGGCTTAAGAAATCTCATGATACTACAAAAAAAAGAAGGGTGCTGCTTTCTAGATATATAACCTGAGCTTTCATCCTGGTTCTGCCACTCAACTAGCTATGTATTTTAGGATAAGTCACTGAAGGTGCCTCTGGTTTTCATTGATAAAATGGAAATAATTAAGCCTTTTCTAAATGCCCCTTCTGGTATATTTTCTTTAATGTCTCTTTTCCTTGTCTCATGAATGAATTCTATAAAAAGGTTCCTACTATGAGAAGTATTCACAGATTCAGCCCCAAAATGCACCACTTCTTGACATATGAAAAAAGGGGAACCCTCATACACTGTTGATGAGAATATAAATTGGTACAGCCACTGTGGAAAACAGTATGGAGGTTTCTCAAAAAAACTAAAAATAGAACTATCATATGGCCCATCAATTCCACCCGTGGATATATATCAGGAAAAAAACCCCACTAATTCCAAAGAATACATGCACTCCAATGTCATAGCAGCATTATTTATACTTGCCAAGATATAGAAGCAACCTAAGTGTCCATCAACAGATGAATGGATAAAGAAGATGTGATATGTATATATAAAAAATAAAAAACCCCAATAAAAAATGGGTGGGAGACCTAAATAGACATTTCTCCAAAGCAGATATACAGATGACCAACAAGCACACTAAAATATACTCAGCATCACTAATTATCAGAGAAATGCTAATCAAAAGTACAATGAGATGTCTCACACAAGTGAGAATGGTCATCAGTAAATACTAGAAAAGGTGCAGAGAAAAGGGAACTCTTTTACACTCTTGGTGGCAATGTAAATTAATATAGCCAGTATGGAGAACAGTATGGAGCTTCCTTAAAAATTAAAAAATATAACTACCATATGACCCAGCAACCCCACTCCTGGGCATATAACCAGAGAAAATCATAACTTAAAAAGAAATATGCACTCCAATTCTTATTGTAGCATTATTTACAATAGCCAGGACATGGAAGCAACTTAAATGTCCATCAGCAGAGTAATGGATAAAGAAGATGTGGAACATATACAATAAAATATTACTCAGCCATAAAAAGGAACAAAATTGTACCATTTGCAGAGATGTAGAGTACATCATGAGAAACGCTGGGCTGAAAGAAGCACAAGCTGGAATCAAGATTGCCAGGAGAAATATCAATAACCTCAGATATGCAGATGACACCACCCTTATGGCAGAAAGTGAAGAGGAACTAAAAAGCCTCTTGATGAAAGTGAAAGAGGAGAGTGAAAAAGTTGGCT
>NW_011494898.1:228486-228565 GCF_000754665.1 Bison bison bison
TACTGGTAGCTCAGTCAGTAAAGAATCCACCTGCAATGCAGGAGACTTGAGTTCGATCCCTGGGTTGATAAGATCCCCA
>NW_011494898.1:228665-233247 GCF_000754665.1 Bison bison bison
CAGGGATGTGAGAGTTGGACTGTGAAGAAAGCTGAGCGCCAAAGAATTGATGCTTTTGAACGTGGTGTTGGAGAAGACTCTTGAGAGTCCTTTGGACTGCAAGGAGATCCAACCAGTCCATTCTGAAGGAGATCAGCCCTGGGTGTTCATCGGAAGGGCTGATGCTAAAGCTGAAACTCCAATACTTTGGCCACTTCATGCGAAGAGTTGACTCATTGGAAAAGACTCTGATGTTGGGAGGGATTGGGGCCAGGAGGAGAAGGGGATGACAGAGGATGAGATGGCTGGATGGCATCACTGACTTGATGGACGTGAGTTTGAATAAACTCCAAGAGTTGGTGATGGACAGGGAGGCCTGGTGTGCTGTGATTCATGGGGTTGCACAGAGTTGGACATGACTGAGCGACTGAACTGAACTGAACTGAGAGGAACATAGAGTTTGTCACACAGAGTGAAGTAAGTCAGAAAAAGGAAAGCAAATATCATATAATATTGCTTATATGTGGAATCTAGCAAAATTATACAGATGAAATTATTTGCAAAGCAGAAATACACAGACATAGAGAACAAATATATGGACACCAAGAGGGGAAGAAGGGTGGGATGAATTGGAAGGTTAGGACTGACATATATATACTGCTGCTGCTAAGTCACTTCAGTCATGTCCGACTCTGTGCGACCCCATAGATGGCAGCCCACCAGGCCCCGCCGTCTCTGGGATTGTCCAGGCAAGAACACTGGAGTGGGTTGCCATTGCCACCTCCAATGTGTGAAAGTGAAAAGTGAAAGTGAAGTCGCTCAGTCGTATCTGACTCTTTGGGACCCCATGGACTGCAGCCCACCAGGCTCCTCCTTCCATGGGATTTTCCAGGCAAGAGTACTGGAGTGGGGTGCCATTGCCTTCTAAAATAGATAACTAACGAGAACCTACTGTATAGCACAGGGAACTCTACTCAGTGTTCTGAGGTGACCTAAATGGGAAGGAAATCTAAAAAAAGAGGGGATAAATGTATATGTACATTTGATTCACTTTGCTGTACAGCAGAAACTAACACAACATTGTAAAGCAGCAATATTCCAATAAAAATTGATTTAAAAAATTTTTAAAGGATGAAATTTTGCCATTTGCAGTAACATGGATGGACTTGGAAGACATGCTAAGTGAAATAAGTCAGATACAGGAAGACAAACACTGTGTGATATCATTTATATGTGGAATCTAAAAAATACAATGAACTAGTGAGGACAGCCAAAAGAAGCAGATTCACAGATACAGAGACCAGACTAGTGGCTACCAATGGGAAGGGGGTGAGGGGAAGGACATATGGTGGTCAGGGAGTGGGAGGTACAAACTTTGGATTTAAGACAGGCTACAAGGATGTATTGTACAACACCAAGAATATAGGCAATACATTGTAATAAGAAACTATAAAAATTAAAAAACAAATCAAATGCACCACATCTCCCTCTCAAAACTGGTATTCTTTCATACTATATTGGTAACTGTACTCTCTCTTCACTGAGTTTTTCCTCCAATACCATCTATCCCTAATATACTACTACTGACTTCCAAGTATGACACATATTCTCAGAGAAAAAATACTCCCAAACATGGAGTTACCAGCAGTAAATGATCACTTAGCTTGGAAAACTATGGGATCCCTCTTTTCATTTGCTTCCAGTGATGAGCATCCTCAAACTTCCACCTTAAAGATATAGTATTAGTCAAGATAATGCAAGCGAAAGAGGCTACAGTTCTGCGAAGTACTACATGGTTAGCTATTCCTCAGCAATAGTCCTCAACTTAGTGTTGTTTGGATTGGTCCTTTGTAATCAGTAGAATGTGACAGAAATAATGCTGCATGATTTTTGAGGCTAGGTCATAAGAGGCATTAAGGCCTGTGTGCTTTTGGAATGCTTGTTTAGGGGAAGCCAGTCACCATGAAAGAAGTCTGACTACTTGGGTTTGATCCTTGGGTTGGGAAGATCCCCTAGAGGAGGGCATGGCAACCCACTCCAGCATCCTTGCCTGGAGAATTCCCATGGACAAAGGATCTCGGCAGGCTGCAGTCCATGGGGATGCAAAGAGTTGGACACGACTGAGCAACTAAGCACACAGCACCCTGGGACTGCCATGTTGTAAGGAAGCCCAAACTAACCACATGGAGGAAGGGAAGGAGCGGAGGAGAGATGGGAGGAGACTGAGAGATTGATGTACAGCCAGTGCCTCTCTGTTTCTGGTATCTTGGTCCAGGGGCCAGATGTATGAGTAAAGGAGGCATCTTATACATTGACCCTGGCAGATACCACGTGGAAAAGAACTGAAGAGTCCAGATTACAGTATAAACCAAGGCCCTGGACATAGTAGCCCTAGTGAAAACATTCCAGCCTCTCCAGCTGAGGCCCCAGATGTCAGAGCAGAGGTAAGCTGTTCATTCTGTGCCCTCTGAACGTCTGACCCACAGAACAATGAGCATAAGAAAACTGGTATTGTTTTATACTATTAAGATTTGAGGTGATTTATATAGCAATAGATAACCAAGACACACTATCTTATTATGTTTATTATTAGATGAATGAATGAAATCTTTCCTTGAGCAGAATTCAATTCATGGTAAATGAAAGAGAATCTATTTTCAAAGATCCAGTGACATGCCTACAGAATGGCTAGGAGTGATGTAGCTCATATGCCACCACCCCCACTGAAGTTTTGCTAATAGATGTCAGCACTTTGTCCCTCTGAGAGCACCCGTGATGTCCTGTCATTGCAGGGGTCTATGCAGCCAGTGCTGTGGGCACATGTGATGGAGTCTACTTACCATCCCCATCTCAAATATTTACCTTTCTCCTTGTTCTTCAAAAGACTCTGAATCAAAAGTGAATAAAAATTCTTACTACTAAATATTCAAGATTAGGCCTGAGGGGTTTTTTGATGAACATAATTTTACATCATCTTTTACATCATCTTTTATCTAAAAAGAAGCAATAAATTGAGAATCTTTCAAAAAGATTGAACAAATATTTGATTGAATGAAAAGGCATCTTCTAAAAATGTGTGGAATACAAAGTATATATATATGTATGTATATACACATAAAGTAATAATATAATAATAAAATATAAACTAGCTTGGTGGGATTTTATTTTATTTTTCTGGCGCGGGCACCAACTACATCCCCGGAGCGGCGCCCTCCCGCACCCGCCCCCGCCCCGGGACGGCAAGGAGCGCCAGAAGCGGCTCCGCTAGCCGGGCGCCCGAACCGCTAGGGTCTTCCTCACTCCGGTGGGATTTTAAAGAGTTAAAACTTTATGTATTTTGCTGTTTATTTTTTTCCCCCAATTTTCTACAAAGAACACATTTATCTTTTGTAGTTAAGAAATAAAATGAAATTTAATCATGAATACCAACCTACCTAAAATATCTAACAGTGCAAAATGGGCACTGATCAACCTGGTGCATACCTGTCGGGTATTATAACCTTGATCATACCAATTGCTACCACTGAGATGGCCAAAGAAAGTTGTTTTCTATATAATGCCTTTGCTGGTGCCTCTAAGAAAACAGGAATTTAATGAATTAAACTACACATTTACTTTAAGGGAATATCAACGTCTCAGTTAATGGAATTTGGAGGATCCTCTGAAGTCATCTTTATTTACCAGTGTCAGTCAGGGTCCTGGAAATAGAAATCAGATGAATAAAATATTATTAATTAGATTTTGAGAACTGAAAAAAACAAAAAGGAACACTGCTGCTGCTGCTGCTGCTGCTAGGGTATTTCAAAGGTAGTGATTATAGGCAGCAGCTTCTACCACTGAGGCTGAGGAACAGGTTGGGATTATTAGAAGTCAGCAGTTAAGAGGAAGGGCCTTTTAAGAGCCAAACCTCTGAGGAGAAGGTATTGAGTGTGTCTGGTGTGGTACCTCTGATCTCTGATGGGGCAAAATCTTTGTCTGGCAAGATGAGAAAATTGCAAACTGGAACCAACTTCTATGGAAGCAGCTGCTGCTGCTAAGTAAAGAATCCATTCTGACAGGCAGCAAACACACAGGAAGGAGCAAGTCCCTTCCCCCTCCAGCTTTCCACCTCCATCCTGTGCTCTCTGTTGACAGAGCAGGGGAAGAACTGCGGTTTGCGAGGACCAACCCAGAGTCATAAACAGATTATAGGATAAGAGACACTATAATCTCAATATCTACCCTGTCTCTGCAATGCAGCTGGGAGTGCCCATTTCCAATATGTTATATTTAGCCAACATTAAGTATAATAATGTGCTATAAATATACAATGATGGATCATTTTACCTGTATTAAAAACCATCTTTCTAATAACCATGTCTACTTCTACTTCTGCTTTATTGATTACACCAAAGCTTTTGACTGTGTGGATCACAACAAACTGTGGAAAATTCTTAAAGAGATGGGAATACCATCTACTTCTACTTTTGGTTTACGACTATGCCAAAGCCTTTGACTGTGTAATCACAACAAACTCTGGAAAATTCTTCAATAGATGGGAATACCAGACCACCTGACCTGCCTCCTGAGAAATCTGTATGCAGGTCAAGAAGTAACAGAACTG
>NW_011494898.1:233407-237301 GCF_000754665.1 Bison bison bison
AAACTAAAGAACCTCTTGATGAAAGTGAAAGAGGAGAGTGAAAAAGTTGGCTTAAAACTCAACATTCAGTAAACTAAGATCATGGCATCCGGCCCCATCACTTCATAGCAAATAAATGGGGAAACAATGGAAAAAGTGGAAGACTTGATATTCTTGGGCTCCAAAAAAACTGCAGATGGGACTGCAGCCATGAAATTAAAAGAGACTTGCTCCTTGGAAGAAAAGCTATTACCAACCTAGACAGAATATTAAAAAGCAGAAACATTACTTTGCCAACAAAGGTCCGTCTAGTCAAAGCTGTGGTTTTTCCTGTAGTCATGTATGGATGTGAGAGTTGGACTATAAAGAAAGCTGAGTGCCAAAGAACTGATGTGTTTGAACTGTGGTGTTGGAGAAGACTCTTGAGAGTCCCTTGGACTGCAAGGAGATCCAATAAGTCCATCCTAAAGAAAATCAGTCCTGAATATTCATTGGAAGGACTGATGTTGAAGCTGAAACTCCAATACTCTGGCCACCTGATGTGAAGAAGTGACTCATTTGAAAAGACCCTGATGCTGGGGAAGATTGAAGGCAGGAGGAGAAGAGGTCGACAGAGAATGAGATGGTTGGATGGCATCACTGACTTGATGGACATGAGTTTGAGCAAGCTTCGGAAGTTGGTGATTGACAGGGAAGCCTGGCTGCAGTCCATGGGGTAGCAAAGAGTTGGACACGACTGAGCAACTGAACTGAACTGAATAGCCATGTCAACCAACAGGTAACTGTAAACAAACCCTTGCCTGATGCCCGAAAGCTTTGGGACTTGAGCTCAGCTAAAAACTGGAATGAGTCTTCATTACCAAAGAAGGATCAGAATGGTCCATCCTTAATTTTTTGGACTTTTCTTTTGCTCAAGAAAATTGTAACTAGTTTGAAGATCTCTGAAGTAATCTTTTCAGTAAGCTGAACTTCAATAGGAGTGCATCAATTTATATTAGGGGGTCTTTATAAGAAAAAGCTTCTGATTCTAAAGTTGTCATCAGAAATATATTTTCTGCATCAGAAATGTATTTCCAAATCACACATTATCCTTTTTATGATGACTCCTGGGAGAAATTCCCGACTGATCTTGCTACCAAGAACAGATATTCTTCTTCTGAGCAGTCAGTTTTTATCTTATGGACTCTGAACTATGTAACTGATCACATTATCTTCACTTAGCTGCTGACAGATTGCCTCCCTACTGTATCCCCTACTCCACTATATGTGTGAGTCACCATGAAATGCACTTTTTATTCTATTTCTGTCTAATCTTTGCCCCTGATTTTATTTCCTTTATTCCACTTTTAACTTATAACACTTGAAGACATTTCACATACCCATTATAAACACATTACAGAAAAGACAAAATATATTTAAATACATATATAAGACAACAAACAGAAAGAGTTTTATAGATATTCTTGGGGAAAGACATCGGACAAGATCAAGTGATGCAATTTTAAGCAATAGGCTAAGTAAAATAATAAATATATATATATATATATATAAATTTGAAAACAATGGAATATTTGAGACTGATGAAATGCTTACATCTTTATTGCTGCCACTGCAGAATATATAATATAAAAGAAACTGATATAGTGTTCATAGTTTAAATTGCATTGATTTTACTTTGTGGCTATCTTTGTATGTCCCTCTGGGTTCTTATTTATGCATCAAGTTCTGTATTTTGTTTTAAACAAGAAAAAGTTTTAAAAGACTCCTCAAAGTTGTGCTATAACCTGAAATAACATTTGATTATGTCCAGAATCCAAACTTCTCCCCCTCTTTTTTTTTTTTTTTTTAAATGGTTAGGTTTATTTGAACATGTCAACTGTGCATTTCCAAAACAGCAGGCTTTTCAGAGGAATAAATCAGAACTGTAAACACAAGACACAGTAGAAGTTTTTTGACTTCCTACAGTCAGTTTCACAAATCCACATACTGTATATTCATAGGTGAGGTTCAGCCTTCACCCGTCTCTCTATTTCTATAATTACATAAGCATAATAAATACATCTGATTTTAAAGGAAAATATATTTCCACTTTAACACTGAGGTCAATGGACAGCCACCTTTGCTAGAATATTGGCTCATAGTTGTAAATATTCCTCAGGACATGATTCGCAGGTAAATATGGACAGGGACAAACAAAGATAAGATTAACAAAATAAGTGACAAATGTACAAATGGTTTTTCTGCTTTGCCAAAATATAAATCTCTTGACCTACATCTCTGGGAAGTAACTGGATCTCAGGAGAATCATGTGCAGAGGAGAGAGAGGCTCTTTGGCTGAGGAACTCGAATTCCCTGACCCCATTCTCGTGGCTGTCACTTTAAGAAACCTAAACACTCCACCAGCATTTAGGATGAACACTGGCTAGAAACATACTGTAATGTTTAACTACCATATTACTGTCATTAGGTCAATTAACATCTCTGAGCCTCAGGCTCCTGGGAAAATCATACACACCTGCTATTGCAGATAATCAAGAGGATCTGGCTAGCTAATGTCGGTGATAGAAAAGCCCGTCTCAGAATAGGCCTCCAAATGTGGTAGTTACAGTTATTATTGCTAAATATCTCCTACATAAGAGGAGACAGATTATACTATATCCTCCTGGTGTTCCAATTTTCTGTCAGGTTAGGGGAAGCAACTGTTGAAAGGAAAATCCATCTTTTAAGCAATCTGTTGTTTTTAATTACTTGAGACTAAAGCCAATGGCCAGAGTTTGGGTTGATGAGGCTGGCTGCTTGCTATAAGAGGGGATTAGCTTTCTGGTGTGGAATAAACGTCACCCCTGGAAATTTAAAATGACATTGGTGTAGTTTTGGAAGCAATTTTGGCTCTTTAAGAATACCACATAAGAATTGTTTGCTGTTCTGACTGTGGTCCTTTGAAACATATGCTCTGGCTTGCTTGGTAACTCAGATGTCTAAGAGGTGCCATTGCTGAAAATAGCTTTAAGTCAGTCTTTTTCCTCCCTGGTGGGAGCAGAAGGAACCACGTGCTATATAGGCAAAGCTATAGAGACAGTAGGAAATTCGTCCTGTTGTTCATAAAACGTTCTAAAGAGAATCCTGCAAAAACTGCCCAGAGAGAGCTCTAAACCACTTAAGTAGCAACAATACTTAAATGTCCAATACCCGCCCAAACAATTGCTTTTTTTCCATAGGGGCCACTTCACACAATCATATAAGTGAAGAAGTGAAGTCGCTCAGTTGTGTCTGACTCTTTGTGACCCCCGTGGACTGTAACCTACCAAGCTCCTCCATCCATGGGATTTTCCAGGCCAGAATACTGGAGTGGGTTGCCATTTCCTTCTCCAGGAGATCTTCCCAACCCAGGATTCTAACCTGGGTCTCCTGTACTGCAGGTAGACTCTACCATCTGACCCACCAGGGAAGCTGATCATATATGAGACCATCAACTGAAAGAGACGACTAGGTTGTTGATTTACTCATGAATTTTATTGACTGTCAGATCAGATCAGTCTCTCTCCGACCCTTTGCGACCCCATGAATCGCAGCATGCCAGGCCTCCCTGTCCATCACCAACTCCCAGAGTTCACTGAGACTCACGTCCATCGAGTCAGTGATGCCATCCAGCCATCTCATCCTCTGTCGTCCCCTTCTCCTCTTGCCCCCAATCCCTCCCAGCATCAGAGGCTTTTCCAATGAGTCAACCCTTCGCATGAGGTGGCCAAAGTACTGGAGTTTCAGCTTTAGCATCATTCCCTCCAAAGAAATCCCAGGGGTGATCTCCTTCAGAATGGACTGTTTGGATCTCCTTGCAGTCCAAGGGACTCTCAAGAGTCTTCTCCAACACCACAGTTCAAAAGCATCAATTCTTCGGTGCTCAGCCTTCTTCAC
>NW_011494898.1:237469-245422 GCF_000754665.1 Bison bison bison
ATGTCTCTGCTTTTGAATATGCTATCTAAGTTGGTCATAACTTTCCTTCCAAGGAGTAGGCGTCTTTTAATTTCATGGCTGCAGTCACCATCTGTAGTGATTTTGGAGCCCAGAAAAATAAAGTCTGCCACTGTTTCCACTGTTTCCCCATCTATTTCCCATGAAGTGATGGGACTGGATGCCATGATCTTCGTTTTCTGAATGTTGAGCTTTAAGCCAACTTTTTCACTCTCCATTTTCACTTTCATCAAGAGGCTTTTTAGTTCCTCTTCACTTTCTGCCATAAGGGTGGTGTCATCTGCATATCTGAGGTTATTGATATTTCTCCCGGCAATCTTGATTCCAACTTGTGTTTCTTCAGTCCAGTGTTTCTCATGATGTCCTCTGCATATAAGTTAAATAAACAGGGTGACAATATACAGCCTTGACGTACTCCTTTTCCTATTTGGAACCAGTCTGTTGTTCCATGTCCAGTTCTAACTGTTGCTTCCTGACCTGCATACAAATTTCTCAAGAGGCAGGTCAGGTGGTCTGGTATTCCCATCACTTTCAGAATTTTCCACAGTTTATTGTGATCCACACAGTCAAAGGCTTTGGCATAGTCAATAAAGCAGAAATAGATGTTTTTCTGGAACTCTCTTGCTTTTTCCCAAATCTCAATAGTTTTCCTTAAAACTCCACTCAGAGAGGACCCAGAATGGTCTCTGACTCTGACTCATCTGATTCCATGGGTAGCAATATCTTTCATTATGTTTACTACCACATGCTGTAGATTATTAATATTTACACTACTCTCCCTTCTATTAGAGTGGGAGCTTCTGGGGAAAACAATTTCTCTCTGCATTTCGCATCTTTATTGCCTTTTATATCTATATCTTTGTATTTCTATGTCACACATAATAGGTGTTTAATAAATTTGAGTTAATTGAATTAAACCATCTACTCATCATGAAGCCAGTGCATGAAGTGTTAGAAATGCTTTAAACAGCTCCCACCTTTGCTTACTCGAAGCTTAAATTTAGAGGAGCTTAGATATGCAGATGACACCACTCTTATGGCAGAAAGTGAAGAAGAACTAAAGAGCCTCTTGATGAAAGTGAAAGAGGAGAGTGAAAAAGCTGGCTTAAAGCTCAACATTCAGAGAACTAAGATCATGGCATCCGGTCCCATCACTTCATGGGAAATAGATGGGGAAACAGTGGAAACAGTGGCAGACTTTTATTTTCCTGGGCTCCAAAATCACTGCAGATGGTGATTGCAGCCATGAAATTAAAAAACATTTACTCCTTGGAAGGAAAGTTATGATCAACCTAGACAGCATATTAAAAAGCAGAAACATTACATTGTCAACAAAGGTCCGTCTAGTCAAGGCTATGGTTTTTCCAGTGGTCATGTATGGATGCGAGAGTTGGACTATAAAGAAAGCTGAGCACTGAAGAATTGATGCTTTTGAACTGTGGTGTTAGAGAAGACTCTTGAGAGTCCCTTGGAGTACAAGGAGATCCAATCAGTCCATCCTAAAGGAGATCAGTCCTGGGTGTTCATTGGAAGGACTGATGTTGAAGCTGAAACTGAAATCCTTTGGCCACCTGATGCGAAGAGCTGACTCATTTGAAAAGACCCTGATGCTGGGAAAGATTGAGGGTAGGAGGAGAAGGGGATGACAGAGGATGAGATGGTTGGATGGTATCACTGACTCAATGGATATGGGTTTGGGTGGACTCCGGGAGTTGGTGATGGACAAGGAGCCCTAGCGTGCTGCGATTCATGGGTCGCAAAGAGTCAGACACGACTGAGCAACTAAACTGAACTGAAAATGGAGATTAAAAAGCACCACGTCCAACCAACACATTATACATGATGGTTCTTAGAGGCGGAGAGGTAAACCATGTTACCTAAGGCCACAGCTCTGACCCATAGCAGAGGCAGGACTGGCATCAGCTGTCTGATTCTCCCTTCAGTATTTTCAGTTGGTACGTAATAATACATCATTTTAGAACCAGAAAACCCTTTTTCTCAGTGTCCTTGTTTCTGTTGGTTGCCCATGGCAACTAAGGTTTCAGTGGGATTTCATCTCGTTTGTGGGTATCCACGGGATGAGTGCCCTAATCTCCCCATTCCATTCCTTAAAGTCCTCCCTTTGGTGTTCCAGAAGGAAAATAAAAATTCTCCCTGAGGATCCCATTCTGATTTTCCACTTGAACTTTCACTTTCTTTTTGTCAAAATCAATTGATTACAAATTTAAGCTAATGTTGTTTTTTCCTCTTTTTTGGATAAATTTCTCTCAGAATGAGAGCCCTCTCTCCATTGCTTGAATGTATTAAAACAAAATATTTAAACGTGTTTGTGATAGATCTTACAAATGAGATGTTTTGGTTGGCATTTCCTAAGCTGAAAATGATTTTTATCAACCTTACAAACTGAAAGTATAAATATCATATAAACTGCTATATCAGCTGTATTATGATTTAAATCTTTATACAGAGGTGGCAGGCAAAAATGTCTATTTCTATAGAAATATTCCACAGGGTTTCAGTCTAGAAAGAATTTTTTAAGAGAAAAAAAGTCTAAAACAGAAGGTATATCCTCAAAGAATACCACACATAAATTACAAACTTTAAATAGAATTGGCTTATAACAAAATAATAATAACCACCATTTATATTTTGAGCTTATCATGTGTCAGGAATGATAACTGATAACTTTACTTTTATAAACTGACTCAGAGCTTATAACCACCCTATAAAGTGGACAGTACTATGATGTCTTTTATATAATAACTATAATGTCCAGCACATTCACATCTTCTAGGCAACAGCTATATGCCAAAGCCTAATTTAAGCATGTCAGGTACTCTTATTATTTAATTCTTATATTGCCCATAAAAGATTAGCATCATCCCTAAGTGAAAATCTGAGGTTCCATAAAGCTAAGTCATTTATACAAAGCCACGTACTTAGTGAATGGTAGAGCTGAAAGGCAAACCCATATTCATCTAGTCCAAAGTCCAAGTTCTGTTCACAGGCAGCAGTCCCCCTGAAGTCAGGCAGAGGTTTGTGATTACTTCCCAACCCTGAACCCACTGCATCTCTCCCTGCCGGCCTTCCACTCTATGTAGCCTGAGGTTCATAGGTTGACTTCATTTTGTTTAGCAATTGTATTCACAGTATTTAACAAGCAGAATTACATGGATACCATCCCATCAGCACCACTGGGGCCACAGACTTGGAGCAGAGGACATGGTCAGTCAAGGCTTTATTATTATTATTTTACTTTCTGGGCATGCCCCATGGCATGCAAGATCTTAGCTCTCCAACCAGGGATCAAAGCTGCACGCCCTGCATTGGAAGTAGAGAGTCTAACCACTGTATCACCAGGGAAGTCCTCAAGGCTTTATTCCTGTGGAGGGTGTGTGTGTGCATGTGTGTATGTGTGTGTTTGTTACAAGGGGGAGGCTGATATCCCAAAGGTAGGGCCAAGAAGACTGGAATAATGAGATAGTGCTCAGGAATCTCAGGACAGTGCCTGCTTACCAACTGCCATGGAAATATTTTAATATTTTCAGAAGTGATATTGGCATAAAGCAAATGAATATCCAGTAATAAATTTCACACAAAAAAGAAAAAATACTGGTGACTAATGACAGGAAGTAATGAACAGCAGTATAACGTAGAGATTGACTTGAAGCTTAGTCTCTGGAACCACACCGATTGGACTCAAATCCCTTTTTCCTAGTCATGTGATACTGACAAATTGCTCAGCCTCTGTGCCTCAGTTTTCTCATCTGTTAAATGGGAGCCATGATAATACTTAACTCAAATGCTGTAAGGAGTATTGAGAAAGGTCATCCAAGTAATGCCCTTAGAAGAATATCTAACACATAGTGTGTATCAGCTATTTTTCTAAGACTCTGTGTCTTCAGAGGGCATCTCTGTGCCCTCTCTTTTATGTAGGGGATTTTAGAAGCCTTTCTTGTAGTAGTTTGCCACCACCAACCTCTTTATGCTATTATAACATTCACTTATTTAATACTGCCTCTCAGAAAAGTTGTTTTCCTGCATTTTTCAGTCTGAAAGTCTTAGGGTTAATAAAACTCTTAATTGGCTACATTAATGAAGTACAGTAAAGACACAGATAACCCAGAAAGACAGTTAATGCTGAAGATTATTCCTTCTTGGCTTTTAAAAAACACTTTCCGGAATTTGTCCCTTGAGGATTAACCTTTATGTCAATTCATCAAATATTTATAGAATGCCTATTTTGTGTCTTGTTTTGTGGTATGCAAGGGATACAGAAATTAATAATATAAAGTCCTTGACATTGGGGGAATCAGTCTAGCATGAAAACAGACCTGCAAATAATCTTTACAATAAAGACTTTTATAAGGTGAATGGAAGCATCCTCTCTGCTTAGGAAATCATGGAAAGTTCCATGGATGGGTCAGTTCAGTTCAGTTCAGTTCAGTCGCTCAGTCGTGTCCGACACTTTGTGACCCCATGAATCGCAGCATGCCAGGCCTCCCTGTCTATCACCATCTTCTGGAGTTCACTCAGACTCACGTCCATCGAGTCGGTGATGCCATCCAGCCATCTCATCCTCTGTCATCCTCTTCTCCTGCCCCCAATCCCTCCCAGCATCAGAGTCTTTTCCAATGAGTCAACTCTTCTCATGAGGTGGCCGAAGTATTGGAGTTTCAGCTTTAGCATCAGTCCTTCCAAAGAAATCCCAGGGCTGATCTCCTTCAGAATGGACTGGTTGGATCTCCTTGCAGTCCAAGGGACTCTCAAGAGTCTTCTCCAACACCAAAGGAGTACATCAGGGCTGTATATTGTCACCCTGCTTATTTAACTTATATGCAGAGTACATCATGAGAAACGCTGGGCTCGAAGAAGCAAAAGCTGGAATCAAGACTGCCATGATGGGGAACACGTGTATACCTGTGGCGGATTCATGGTGATATATGGCAAAACCAATACAATATTGTAAAGTTAAAAAATATAATAAAAAGAAAAAAAAAGACTGCCACGGATGGGTAAGTGTCCCCTTTAGGAGGCAGGAAGGAAGGGACATTCTAGCCAGGAGAACACCATGTGCAAAGGAAAAATGTGGAGACCAGAAAAAGTGTGACACGTTCAGGGAACAATGAGGATCTCAAGGACTACAGAGACTGTTGTACCTGGGAGTGTGGAGGCGGAGGACCCAGACCAAGAAGGACTTCGTTTGCTCTTCTGGGAGCCTAGACCTAATCCTCTTGGTGAAGGGTCTCCTCAGGAGGAGCAGAGATCACAGTTGGGCAGGGGACAGGTTGGTTCTGAGGGGACATCAGGAAGAAAGTTAACTTTGTCTTTGTGTTCCTCTTGCACTGACTTTGGCGATGCATTGTTCCTTTGCACTGTGACACCAGATGTACCAAGTAGCAGAAGCCAGCTGGACCATAAGCCATAGAGTATGCTGTGGACATATTCTCAATGAGCTCGGCCTGTGCTTCTAGAAAGAGCCTCCCTCAAGCAGGGTTTATGTGCCCCTAACTTGCACTCCCACATCATTTGTCACTACTTCTACAGTGCTCTTAGCACACTGAATTCTTCCATTACATGTCTAACTGCCAGTCTGGCCACTGGTGTCCGAGGATAATGCCTCTTGCTCGGGCCCCAGTGAGGTTTGTAAGGCACTGGGCATGAATAGGACCTCAGTGTGATCCCCGATATTCAGCTGCAGTTTGGATAAAATCCCAACAAGGCCCTTCTTTAGTCCCATGGACAACTTGCACTCCACTAGCTCTTGCCTCCTCAAGACCTACACCACATACACACAAATATGCACACACAAGCGCACATGCATATACACTCACACTTGGACCTTATCTCAGACTACCCTGTGGCTTTGGAGCCACGAGGGCTCAGGTAGCTGTATCCAGCCAAGCAGCACTGTCACAGAAAGCACAGGCCACAGACACACACAAATGCTATAGACGCTCATGTCTCTCCCCTCAAATTCCTATGTGGAAACCTAACTCCCAATATGATAGTGTTAGGGGCTCAGGCCTTTGGGAAGTGATCGGGCCACAAGGGTGGAGCCCTCAAAAATGGGATTGGTTTTGTTATAAAAAAGACTCCAGAGAGCTCCCTCGCCCTTCTGTCATGTGAGGACATCCATCTGTGAACTGGGAGCTGACTCTCACCAGATATCAAATCTGTAGGCACCTTGATCTTGGACTTCCCCAGCTCCAGACTATACGAAATAAATTTCTATTGTTTATAAGCCTCCCAGTCCATTCTGGAGTGACAGCCTGAATGGATTAAGACAACAGGCTACAGTGGAAGGACAGGAGCAGCCTTGCCCCTGCAGACAAGGAGACCCCCAGGCACCACTGTAATGTCCTCTGCATTTGGACCAGGGGCCCGAGCTGGCTCGTGAGGCTGTGACCCACTGTAATGTGGGCGTTGGTGTTAATTTACTCTCATTTCTATATGTTATTAGAGAAATATAGAAAAGTTCAAAGTTCAAATATAATACTTGTATTTCTACCACCTAGAATTAATAACTGTTAACGTTTTGTCATAGTTGCTCTCAGGGTTCTTTAAGAAACAAAAACTTGTAGATAAATCTAAATATCTCCTAAAAATGACTCTCTCATTCCTCATCCCCTTTCCCAGAGGCTATGATCAAAATAAATTTTGAACTACCAAATTAGTTTTCATCATTTATATATAGTAGTATCCATATGCTGTCATCTTGTTTGTGCTCTTAATTTTATAAAAGTCAGTATATAATTTTACTTTGTTTCACATATTATTATTATTTTACATATATTCTTGATGATTTTAACTGGTCTAGATCATCATATAAATATATCATAATTTATTTTCTTACCTACTGAGAGGCATTAAGGGAGTAGTTAATTTTTTTGGTGATACAAAATATGTTATAATGAACGTCTGTCTCTATGCCTGCCTGCCTGTCTGTCTCTCTCTCGTCTTAGTTTAAGACTTAGATGCCTAGAGAAGGTTAAGTTGGGTAGCCAATTTTATGGAATAATACCTTAAATAGGTTTTCTTTTCAATGCAAATCAAAACCCCAATGAGGTATCACCTCACATTGATCAGAATGGTTATCACCAAAACGTCTACAAATAATTTATGCTGGACAGGGCATGGAGGAAAAAGGAACTCTCCTAGAGTGTTGGAAGGAATGTACATTAGTTCAAACACTATGGAAAACAGTGGTTATTTCAAAAACTAAAAATAGACATACTATATGTTCCAGAGATCCTATTCCTGGGTATATATCCAGAAAAGATGAAAGCCCTAATTTGAAAAGATACAAGCACTCCAATGTTCACAGCAGCACTATTTACATTAGTCAGGACATGGGAACAACCCAAGTGCCCAGCAACAGATGACTGACTTAAGGAGATGTGGTATATGTATATACAATGGCATATGACTCAGCCATAAAAAGAATTAAATATTGCCTTTTCAGCAACATAGGTGAACCTAGAGAATATAATACTTAGTGAAATAAGTCAGACAAAGAAAGATGAATGTTATAGGATATCACTTACATGTGAAATCTAAAAAATAATTGATAGAAATGTACAAAACAGAAACATACAGACGTAGAAAACAAACTTATGGTTACCAAAAGGGAAAAGGAGTGGGGGAGGAATAAATTAGGAGCATGGGAATAACAGATACAATAAATAGATAGTAATACATAAAATAGATAAGCAACAGGATTTACTGCATAGCACAGGTAACTATGTTCAATACCTTACAATAACCTATAGTGGATAATATCTGAAAAAGAATATATAACTGAATCACTTTGAATTACACCTGGAACTAACGCAGTGTTGTATATCAACTGTATTTCAATAAAAATATAGGTTTCCTTCTCTTAGGGTGTAAATACCATAAGGTCCTTCGGCAACTAGTACTCACTCAGTTCAT
>NW_011494898.1:245522-249076 GCF_000754665.1 Bison bison bison
CTTGGTTAAGTGAATGAATGGTGGAAATATGATAGGTAAATGAAAGAAGGATCAGTTAACAAGCTACTTTTAGATTTATTTATCATAAATATCTATTGTATGTATTGTATATCCATGACTAATATTACTGGGAATCTACATCTTTAACAAATAACCTATTGTTACTTTTCTTTAAACTATTGTTAAATACTTTTTAATGCATCTGTTTGTAAGTAAACGGATTTTTTCAAAGAGTTGTAAAATAATTGCTTTTAATATTGCTTCTCTGGTGTCGCTGTTTGGAAAATCCTTTTTATTTTTATCATGAGCAATGACACTTCAGCATACTTTTCTACATGGTCACAAATTTTTAATTAAGAAAGTATTCCTAATTTAGTCTCTAAATTAAGTGTTGAACTTAGAAGGACATAATCACAATGTATATGTGTTTTCAAAGATATCTTTATTTCTTCCTGTCCTTTTCACTTAAAATTACAAACACTATTTATGCTCATTGTAACAAACCAAGCAGTATTCATTTAATCCAAAAATATTTGTTAAGGCTCACTATTTTCCAAGCAATCTGATAAAGCAGGTACATATAATAAGATGAACAGGTAGGAAATCAGAGATTCATATCACTCTTTCAACAAATGCTGTTAGATATCAGGGACTAAATCATGTCCTAAGGATACCAAAATGGGTAAGACATCATGATTGGTTTTTAAGAGCTTACTGCCTGGTAAAAACATAAAGAATATACAAGATGCTCTGTACTGGAGAAGAATAGAGCATACAGTTTTATGGCATCCCTCGGTGATCTGGGGAATTTTTTGTTGGCTGGAGCTGAGGTAAAATTAAGCCACTGTGCCATGTGGAAAGTCTGATAAAATATTAAGCCCCACAACTGAGAGATAATCAAGGCAAATGAAATAAATAGTAGTTGTAGACTAACATCAAAGGCCTGAGTCAGGTCTAGTTTCTTAGTAACTTAATAAACTTAGAAGTTTATCATATAGTGAACATCTCTTACTCCTTTTCATATAACTTCATTTTGAGGGACCATTTAACTAAATTGAAGAGAATATTAAAACTGTGGCTTGAGAAGTCTTTCTTTCAATTCCTTTAAGGCCAGAAGTATATAACCACATTAAAAGTAAAATTTAGCACAAAGAACACTTTCAAGCTTTTAATAGGGGAATATGTCTGTCCTTACGTTTTCTGATCCAACAATTCTAACAAACTGGAATTGATTTTTACCAAGGCTGTAAGCCTGATAACTGTTTGACTGTGTCTTGTATATTTTGTTATCTTTTGTTAGAAAAGAATAACATTGATTTGTATATTCTATCCTATTATATATGCGTTGGTGTGTGTAATTTCTTAGTGATGGATAAATAAATAAAATGATATAAGAATAAATTCCAGCTCTTATAACCTGAACTTCAAATCCTAACCTAAAGACATTTTCTCCTCTACAAAAATAATGGAAATAAGATCAAATGTACTCTCTTAGAAACACAATTTTAAGCAGTCTTTTAAGAAGTCATTCATTTCAGAGTTTGTCCCTGGCTTCAATAAGAAAATAATTTCCTTAATCTTTTCTTTCCCTGAATCTAGTCTCCTTCTCTTTCTAATCTGTTTTGTTTTCCACAAAGTTCTTTTAAAACATGAAATACCCATATGTGTGTTTCTTTCTTCCCTTCAGCAGCTGCGTTCTCCACCACATATTTACATAATCTGGTTGACCAGCTCATCAGTCCATCCCTTCATGTGGAAATCGCTGGAGTCCACAGGCCTCTCAGGGGTGGCGCTGCACTAATTATTTGTATGACATTGCTAGAGGAGCCATACTTGCTCCGGACTCATTTTGAACTTATCAAGGAAGGATGTGGATGACATCAGGGAAGGATTTTACAAGACTCTGTCTAGACTGCCAAAACAATCTGTGGTGGGAGAAAATTGCGTAAATATGGGCTACCAGGAAACAGTCATTTTTCTTCTCCCCTCCTTGTGGTCTTTTTTTGGTGTGGGACAGAGTGCAGCCTGGGTTGGCAATTCTGTAAATTATACTCTTTGAATCATGTAATAATAACTCAAGGACCAGAATGATTTAATGCCATATGGTAAGTGAATGTGGGAATCATCTCAGACCAAATAAATAAATAGAAGAAGCAAGTGACTCTGAGCTAGTTTTAACTTACATGTTTCTTCCAAATTTCTTAGCTTTATCCAAGGTTTTGTGGGTATTCCAGATAGACAGACACTCTAAGGATAAATAATAGGTGGACAAGTAATGATCCAGAATTTCTCCTTTGTATGGAAGACAGTTTCAACCTGGAGCCAACCCATTGGTATGTATAAGGCAGTCTATGCCTGTACCCTAGCTACTCGGATCTGGTGGAGGGGAGCCCCTGATCAGTTTAATTGGAAAATAAAAAGATAGCCAATGTCCTCTATGTTCCAAATTGTGTTTTTTTTCCAGACATACAAAGATCCACTGTCTTAATGTGATTATTTGCTTGGTCCAACTCTCTAAGAGCGTTACTGGGTGAGTTTTCTTCATTGAATCTACTTTTTAATTCTTGCACCCAAAAATCAACACAAAAAAGAAAACAGATGCACTTCTTGAAGTGTTAGGCCCGACAAACCTGTGTTATAGGCAACTTTTTTCTCTATTTTTAACAAAGCCTGACACACAGAAAGGGAATCAGAGTTATATAGAACTGAATACAAAATCCTAAAAAAAGATTACTTTTCTCCTCCATAGTTTCCTTCTCTGGATTCCTATTCCATTTTTGGCCTAAATTCTCTTTACCCTGCCTACTAACCATCATTTACCACTATGCCACTTTAGATCATAAAAATCTATTCCAAACTGACCTATTTGGGGCACAGTTTTTCAGACTAGATAAAAGTTACTGAACATTCAGACTAGGGTATAAGTGACCAACTATGCTGCATAACAAATCATCTAAAAACTTAGTAGCTTAAAATAGCTAATATTTTTGTTATATTTCATGATTCTCTGGATTGGCAAGGACCAGTTTGGTGGTTTCTTTACCAGTCACACTTGACTTTTCTTATGAGGTTGCAAGCAGATGGCCTCTGGGCTATAGACAGGACATGGTGATTGTCTCCTTGTTGTTTCTCTACAGGCCTTTCATCTTCCAGGGCCTCACCATATGGTCATTCTCTCTATCAGAGTAACCTGGATTTCTTACATGGTAGCTTATGGCTTTAAAGGAATAAACCAAGTTTCCAAGCCCTCTTAATGGGCTTTGAGGTGTCAGCAGATTACTTTCTTCCTAGGCCCAACCTAGATTCATTGAGGAAAGACAAACTCTGACTCTTGGTGGGAGGGACAGTGTGTACACACACACAGGAACAGAATTAATTGGGGCCATTTGTAAAGATTAACTGTATACTAGGTATCTATCTATTAGGTAAGAAAGAAAGAGAGAGAGAGAGAGAAGAAGAAGAAAGGAAGGAAAAGAAAATGAATGAAAGAAATATACAAAAAAGAAAACAAAACGATTTTCACAAAAGTTGATCCTTTCAGGAGTGCACTTCTA
>NW_011494898.1:249182-270897 GCF_000754665.1 Bison bison bison
TGTCCTGAGAACATAGCTCCCACCTCAACCTTAATTTATGAAGAACTGGGATGACCAGCTAACCTCATTACACAGCACAATCTTCTGCCATACAATGAGAAACCCTGGAGAATCTATGAACTGGATAAGAGGTAGAAGCCAAGTAAGCAAGGGTAAAATGAGTATACATGAAGTCTTTGAGACAGAAAATGTGGCATGGATGGGCAACAGTGAGCAGCTGAGGTTCAAAGGGAAATTGGCACTAAAAATCCGAGGTTCTGGTCACATTTCTGTCATTTGCCAAGATTGTGACCTCTACCACATCATTGGAGTTCTTGAACCTACAGTTTCCTCAACTGGACAATGAGGGTGTAGAGCTGCCAACTTTGTAGGCCGTAAGGTTGAACCTACATGAGTACAGTAGAAAGAAATGCATGAGTACTATTCTTTTGTAAGCTTTAAAGTGTTTTGCCAATGCAAACTATCAAGAGTATAAGATGAAAGTTAGTAGGAGATTCCCCAATGGCTCAGTGGTAAAGAATCCACCTGCAATGCAGGAGATGGAGGTTTAATCCCTAGGTTGGGAAGATACCCTGGAGAAGGAAATGGCAACCCACTCCAGTATTCTTGTCTGGGAAATCCCATGGACAGAGGAGCCTGATGGGCTACAGTTCATGGAATCACAAAGAGTCGGACACAACTGAGCACTCACAGACACACTCACAGTAGGAAATAAGCTAGAAACATACTGTAGTTTATGACACATTATATGAAGAAAATAATACGAAACTTAAGTGCAGTTTAGCTGGAAGAAATTTAAAAGCACATAAGCCACATGGATGGCCTGAATAATAAATCTGTTCAATCTAAAAATATACTTTATAATGCTCTTTCATTTGAATTTATACTCTTGGTTTCTCTGGAAATCATTTAAAAAGTTTTAGTTAACTAGTGTTATTTGCAGTGACTCTACATTTGTATTTAAAGCAGAGATGAACATCAACAGAAGTTATTCCATTATTTAAGTTCCATAGGTGTTTGCCTCTCAAATCCTAGGACAATTAGCAGACTTGCACTAATGCTTACATAAGACCTCATCAAGAACAATGAGTCACAGGGAAAATTGTTTTACGCAAAGCAGTTAACTCCTTATCCTTGACTCAGAAAAACTGACTGGCTTTTGACCAGATGTAGTAAGGAGAGGAGACAGGGAGACACAAGAGAAAGAGCTTTTTCCTCCTGCTCTTAGCACATGGTTCAAAGGGTGTGTTGACACATAAATTCTAGAAGTAGTACTGACACATGAGTTTTCACACACATGTGGAATGAGGAGTTAGCTAAGGGTGTACTTGCAGCCCTGTGTGGGTTTTCGCTTGTCTCCCTATTGAAAAATAAAGTGCCTCATTTACCTAAAGAGAATGACTCACTTACAGAGCCTCCCTTGAACCCTGAGGCTCCAGGAACCTGTGTGTAGTCTCCAGGAGGACTACAGTGGGTCAGAGCTGAGCAAGCAAGATGGGACACTTGCCAGGAACCAACTGCACGGGATTGAAGATGGCGCAACAGGTCATGATTCAGCACTCAGGAAAGTGGATTCAGGTAGTGGGATGATCATGCCTTTTCTCTATTTCACTCAAATTGATGTTAATGCCTCTTTGAAGAAGAAGGATGTCAGGATGACTCATTTTCATATTTTATCACCTACTCTTAGAACATAGAGTATCAGTCCTTAGAATTCTCTCCTTTCCATGTTTGTAAATCACGAAGATACTACACCTGAAGAAACAAGCCTGTGAAGGAACCCAAAGAGAAAGATTCACAGGTGTACAATAGACTGATTCTTCACGAAAGGACATTCCTTGGCAAATGTGATTCAGGGACACCGAAGTTATGCAGACAGCAAATCCAGATTATTTCTGTGAATGGAGCCACAGATAAAATGTCCCTGAATAATGTATCAACCTTAGATTTAAAGAATAGGATACATAACTTGTAAAATCATTCTTTTAAAAAAACTACTTAATTTTGCTTAAATATTTGGAACTCTGAGATGGGAATATCTTTAAATTTAATCATTTGTATAAGAATTCACTGGTACTATGTACATTGTTTGAAGTCAGTTATTGCATAAAAACAAAAGAGGGGCTACATGGTTGTTTGAGGAAATGCCTTTTGAGTTCTTTAATATAAATTATAACCAAATAAACTGAAAGACAGGAGAAAAATGATGTGATGGACAGTGGAAGGAGAGGTGAAGGGCTGTCTGATCTCCGGGACCCTGACATAAACTCCATTAAGCCCACCACGATCCTGGTGGTCTGTGGAATCGTGCTCAACAGACTAGAGCTGTGCTTTGAAAAAGAAGCAGCGGTTCAATCAGCCATGGTAGCGATTTCCATCAGCAGAGTTCAAGCTCATATCAGAAGCCAACCTCCTATCCGTGATGCCAGAGGGCCTCCATTTGAAGGTGACTCACTTGGCACTCTTCAACAGAATGGGGCATTTAATTAATCTTTTTTAAAAAAAGTCCTACTGATTTCTCTTTCCTCTTGTGAGGTATCTCAGGATGTACTAAAAACAATAATTTGGTTCTTTTGTTTTCCTTAGTCATCTCAAGAAACCCACCTTAGAGGAGACAGGGAAAAACTGTGTGTATGTGTGTGCATGGGTGTGTGTGGATATATACACACACATATTTAAGAGTGTAAAGCAAAGTAATGACCAGAAAGAGGTATTTTTCTTCTGTCACAGTTTTAATTTGCCCTGTCCATTTTTCAATTTAGACTGTTGGAATAAAACCCAAAGCTCACTTATTTATGTGAATGGTTCCTGGGGATGATTCATTCATATTCTATTTCTGAGCTCGGGTTTTTTAAAGCATTAAAGAGAAATAAAAAATAAACTTTTCTGCTTTAAGACCTAATCTCTGTAGGGAAATAATTTTGAGGTGTTGCAATAGGTACTACATGGGGTAGGCAACATGCTACAGGGTAAAGAGCACCAGAGCTGGGGTCAGCAGACCTTGATTCTTGCCCTGATACTGGTTTTACTTAGGTCATACTTATCAAAGTGGTTAACCACTTGGGGCCTAAACTTTCTAAGCTGTAAAGTGAAAGGGTTATATTGAGTCATCTTTATGGTCTCTTCCAGCTTTCATATTCTATTATTCTTTTCATGGTATGTAAGCTGAAAATGCAGAAAAGTCACAGATATGAAAATAGTCAATTCATTGTTTCTAATATCATGATGTGATTTCATACAGAGTTGATCCAACAGCTGGAGGTCTTATTACAAAATATTAAATGTTTGAAAAATATTCAATTGACCAGGAAGTAGATGATTCTAGGTTGAATGTCCTACTAAACTACAAAGAATATAAAAATTAAAAATAGCATAATTAGGATCAGTTTACCTAGTCCAATTTTTCTTTCTCTGATACTAGCTCCAAGGGGGTATTTTTATGATTAAACATCCATGTTGACTTGTGCTAAAAACTTCTAAAACATAGAGATAGCCATTAAATGCCCATAATGTTGCCTTAACAATAAAGTTTACATATTTCAAGTTACATGTATCCTTCTGGCAATTATTCTCAGAAAAAAGTTTAAATAGTATATGCTTTTCTTAGTAAATTTACAACAAGACTCCTATGTCCTCTCTAAGATCTCTTTCTAGGCAAGTCCGTCCAATCCCAGAAATATATTATTTTTGTACAAACACCTAAGAACCAAATCCATATTGTCTCTGGGAAAGCCCCCTTGGAAGCCTCTGTGACGATTTAAATTCAATTTCATTGTCTTCCTGCCAAACTCTACTCCTCCTCGTCCTGGGTTTTCCATCTTGGTTGTTGTCTCTGTCTACCTGTCATCCAAGTTAAAACCTGGCAGTCATCTCTACAAATATTTCTAACTCACACACCACATTCAAATGTTTTAAGAACCAGCAAATTAGTGGCAACTCCGTGTGTGTGTTTGTGTGTATGTGGCTAAAACGTTCTCTTATTATTTTCTATGCAATGATACTGTAATTTCAATGTACCAAAAGACAGTACAGTTAAAGAATCTCACATGAAATTTAATTTTCTGTCAAATGCAATCCTCCCCACTTATCCAAATAACTGGATTTTACCTACATGGCTCTTGCTTTTGGCTTCAGTGTGGGAACTTCTAATTGTTCAAGTGGTCCTAAGCCTCAAATCAATATGGCTCATTCATGATTGGGGCAAATGACAGAACTCTGTTACAAAAACCTACAAATTGAAACTCAGAAGGGAATTTCCAGGTTACTGCTCCAGCAGGAGGAAAAGGATGGGCTAATCCCTTGATTACTTTTCTCAGAATAGAGATTGAAATACTTTTCCTATTCTCCCCAATGGACTAATCCAATTAGCCTTTATACAGGTGAAAACCACAAGGCCTTGATCAAAGGGACAGGCCTTTATACATACACACCACTACTTCTCAAAGTGTAGCCTCTAGACCACAAATTCTTGGGTGCCACCCTAGATCTTTTGAATAAAAATCTCTGGGCACATACACAGGAGTCTATTTTAACAAGCCCTTCCAGTGATTCTGGTGCATGCTAGTCTGAGACCACTACTATCCTAAAGTAAAAACTGCAAGCATTGAATTTAAATATATCTTCATGTCTCCTTCAGTTTAGACATGCAAATATTTACTGGAAAGGATATCATGAACTTAGACCTAGCTTGTTAAAAACTAAGTCAACTTTTATAATAGACAACATTATGAATAATCTCTAATCCTCACAAAAAGGAAAAAAAGTTCTTGATGGGGTAGCTCTAAATCTCACAAGTTTTGGTCTCCAAAGAAAGCAGCTTTAATTTGTTTTGAAAATTCTACTGTAGAACCCTTTTTATATTCATTTCCTCAAATCTATTCTTACTATTATGACCTGAATTTATGACCTGACCATAATTATTCACAAAGACTATTTAGTAGTTTCCTAGAAGTTTGGTGGTTTGATTGCTAAGTCATGTCTGACTCTTGCGACTCCATGGACTGTAGCCTGCTGGGCTCCTCTGTCCATGGAATTCTACAGTCAAATCATGTTATTCCATTGCCTCAACATTGCTGTGTAAAAGTGCTTTTCCTATGTTGTAGTTAGATCACAAATTACTCCTCTGTGCTGTGGTTTCAAACCTTCTTTCTATAGTCTCTAGTTTGGTTACATCGGACCATTCACCAAGGCTCAAACATATATTTGCTTCAACAATTGGACCTTTACTCATTGTCCTGCAAATGAAAAGATCTTACCACATCTTCTATTAAAGTTCTATATCTTCCTGAGATACTTTCTCCAATTCTCACTGGAATTAATTTCATCCTTCCCTAATCCTAGGAAGAATGAAAGGGATGTTCAGTTCAGTTCAGTTCAGTTGCTCAGTCGTGTCCAACTCTATACCTTCTAATTTTGTTGTGTGTTACTATCTGATTTAATCTTTATAACCATATAAAGTAATTCTAATGATTCCAATTTTACAGATGAGAAAGTCGAGGTTTGAAGAGACTAAGAGACTTGGCCAGGATCACACTGATAATAACTGGTAAACATACAATGCAAATCCAGACCTATTTGTGGCTTAGGGCTGATGACCTCTTGATTTATTATGATGTGTCTCCATCTAACCTTTATTTCAATATTAAAGCACATACATGACTATCTTCCATAAACTGAAGGAAGGTATCATTTGCCTCAGATGCCTGTTGCTGTTACAATATGCTGCATATGTAAATGCTTAATAAATGTAAAATTGAATTGAATCTGTTCCGAGTCACCTTTAACTGAGATATTTTTCAAATGCAGTAATCTCTCTTTTTAACTCTGATTCTTCATTAGGGAAATACTCTTCATTAATCTAGTCACTGTGTGAGGGGTGAGTGAATCAGTGCTGACACTGTTAAAATTTTTACTTTTGCAATGCTGACATTGGTGCTGGTGTGTGACAAACATTTTGGCTCAGCTCAGATTTAATAAGCTAAATTGTTTGTACACACTAATGTAAGAGATTCCCCCCTTTCTTCTTGCAGAAATTGCAGCTTGATTATTAATTAGGGCTTGATTATTAATTAGGATTATTATTAGGGCTATGTGCATTCTGCAAGCTATAAGCTCTTCCCTGTCTAAGCTTTTTTTTAATTTTCAGAATGAAAAATAAAGGAACCATATTTGCATCAAGAAATTAAATGCAGTAGCAAATCAAGCAATGGTCTTGAGAGTTTAATTACTGTGTTCAGTCTGCTTAAAAGTGATTGAAGCCAAATAATTGTCTCAAATTTTTGTTTCACATATTCTTTTTTTTTGTAATATTCTGACACATAGATATGAAATAGGTTGACCCATCCAGACCAACAAGTTTAGGCCTTAATAGTGGAGCAGCCACTGGCTTGGCTCTAGGCCTGTATAATTCACACCTGGCTTGATCTCCTTCAAGGAACTATGAACATCAGCACATTTCTCCAACTCCCAGCTCCCCGGTTAGCATCTCCCTTTGCCCTGTCTACACAGACTTATCAGATGACTGGAATCCTGATTGGCTACATCCTGACAAAAGCGCTTTTCTCTGGATACCACTTTGCCTCCCTTTTTATTGGTTTTTCTGTCTTTGAACTTACCTGCTCTTGTAAAGGACTCAGCAGCAGGTTGCTTGTCTTCGAAGCACTTGCAAGGGCTGAAAAGACTCAGCTAATTTATACTCTAAAAGCTAAAGAGACAGAAGGAAGGAAGGAAGAATGAAGACAGTTCTAAGAGGGGCCACTATGGAGTGAACTATTGATCTTTCTGTAGAGATCAAGCACCATCTGTGGCGTGGGGGTGGTTCGGGGGGAGGTATAAGGAGAACAAAATTAAGTTGAATCATTTATCTGTTTTAAGAGGTCCAAACCAAGCGATCCAAGCAAAGAGTTTTACAGAATTTCTTGAACCCCCGTTGGTTGCTCTACAGAGAAAAATTCATCTGAAGTCATTAAGACAACCCCTATTCATCTAATTCAACTGAATTGTCACATGTTCATCTACTTCTTGAGCATAGGGGAGGAAATATAAGAATGAGTAACATCCTAGTTGTTTTTACAGCCTTAATTGCTGTTTTACATTTCCAAATGTAATGCATTCCAGAAAGTCACACTCAACTGCATTTCCTGCTTTTCATCTATTTTTTCACCAGTTTCTCTTCCTGACCTTATTCTTCCACTCACCTTTTCCTCTCAACATCTTTTTAAATTTCAAAGAGGCAAACACTGGGGCATAGCCAGGTTTGGGCAATAGGCTTAGGGCAGGAAGGTGTGGTTAGGGTGGAGGTGGTAAGAAGGCATTCTAGTTCTTTTATTTTCTCATTTCGGGTCTGGTTAAAAATGCAGCCTTTGTATGTGTGGGTGTTTTTCTATGATGCACAGGTATGCACAACTCTATTCTCTCAAATGACTAACTATGAGTATGCCTATCTTGGAATAGTCTATGAATTTATATTAGCCACAGGGGAAAGTCTATACTCAGAGGCAAATTTGCATGAGTGCCCAGTTTTTCAAATGATGTGTGTGTGTGTGTGTGTGTGTGTGTGCATGTGTTCTTAGTCGCTCAGTCACGTCCAACTTTTCGCAACCCCATGGACATAGCTGGCCAGGCTCATCTGTATGTGGGATTTCTCAGGCAAGAATAGTGGAGTGGGTTGCCATTTTCTTCTCCAGGGGATTGTCCTGACTCAGGGATTGAACCTCCGTCTTCTGCGTCTCCTGCATTGGCAGGCAGATTCTTCACCACTGAGACACCTGAGAAGCCCTTTCGAATGATGCAAACAATCAAATTAGTTCACAAAAAAATAGGGGGATTGATGTTTTTCATTTGGTTTTAATTTTGAGTGGGAATAACCATTTATTAATTAAGACACATCTTTGAAAGATATCACTCTGAATAGATAAATACCTTCATAGGCATAAGCCGGATTTAATTCACCATTGCTTTGGTAACATCAACACTTTGTTGGGAAATTATTAGTAATTTCCCAACAAAGAGGGGATAATTTAGTGATTCATAGGGAATTTCTGAGACCATGTGTCCAGAAATATTTACAGAAAGATGTTTTGTGGATGATTGATGATTTGAGGGTTGGATGGTTAGTAATGGATCTCTACAAGCAAAGAATATTGAGATGAGAAAAGACCGTGGAGATCACCTGGTACAACCTCTCATTCCACAGAGATTCTGTAGCTCCCAGATGTGTGACTCCAGGTCATCCATTCATTAAAGGCAGAGGTGGGTTTGGCCCGTCTTCACTTTCCTTTAAGCTACACTTCTTTTCATTCCATGGTGCTATGACTGTGAGCAAACTCTATCAGGCTCATACATGTTGAAAGACATAAAACATTCTTGAGTTTTTAATATTTTTAACATAGTGGGGATGACATAAGTGTTGGTTACAACCTTAAATTTGATCAAGTAGAGTTATGTTCTTATATTAATGTCCATATTTTTTTTGTTTCCTACCAAAATAACTATTTAATGGTTGTGGCCATCTAAGAAAATCACAGTGTAGTGTAAATAGCTCTGTGTAATATGTGGGTGGCTTCCCTGCTCACTCAATGGTAAAAAGCCACCTGCAATGCAGGAGACACGGGTTCAATCCCTGGGTTGGGAGAAGGAAATGGCAACCCACTCCAGTATTCCTGCCTGGGAAATCCCATGGACAGAACAGCCTGGTGGGCTATAGTCCACAGGGTCGCAAAAGAGTCAGACACAACTTAGTGACTAAACAACAATATGCAGGGAGCACTCTGATTCCCAAATCCATTCTAAATTACACACAAATAATAATAATAAAAAAACCCACTTAATTTCAGTTTGTCATTTTTTTCTTATTTTGGAAGGTTCAGTCAATTTTCATTCTAAATAGAAAAGTCAATATTAAAGTTTCTGTGGAAATAGATTTTTAATGGAAGAAGGAAATAGGTGCATCAAATTGACTCTGAACAAAATTTACAAGGTTGAGTGGAAAAGTTTTTGACTGACTCCTCGGAGAGGATCAACTCCATCTGTATCTTAGTGAATGAAATGAAGTTATCCTAAACAGTCTGAAATTTCAACATTGAAAATGTAACTTTCTTCTGATTCCTTAAAATATTAAATCTACCATTAGTTGTTTGAGCCAGTATCATTTAAGGGGAACAAGAAAGCAAATATGAAGTACATTCAGGGTATTTCCCCAGTCATAATTCTGTCAATTTGTGTGCGTAGATCTACTTAAGTTACATACTCTTTGCAATTTTCTGATGTAATATTAAAAACATTTAATCTTCATTTTGAAATATCTATCTTCCACATTATTTCTCATTCTATTTTCATTTTTCCTACTTTTCCCAATGACATCAGAGAAAAAAGAAAAACAGTGAAGCAGAGAAAAGGAATATAGACAAAGGATTTCTGTTTTTGTTTCTGACCAAGGTTAACACCAACAAAGTCAAACTGGTAGCATATCAGTTCAGTTCAGTCGCTCAGTTGTGTCCAACTCTTTGTGACCCCATGAATTGCAGCATGCCAGGCCTCCCTATCCATCATCAACTCCCGGAGTTTACCCAAACTCATGTCCGTTGAGTCGGTGATGCCATCCAACCATCTCATCCTCTGTCATCCCCTTCTCCTCCTGCCCTCAATCTTTCCCAGTATCAGGGTCTTTTCCAAGGAGGCAGCTATTTGCATCATGTGGCCAAAGTATTGGAGTTTAAGCTTCAAGATCAGTCATTCCAATGAACACCCAGGACTGATCTCCTTTAGGATGGACTGGTTGGACCTCTTTGCAGTCCAAAGGACTCTTAAGAGTCTTCTCCAACACCACAGTTCAAAAGCATCAATTCTTCGGCACTCAGATTTCTTTATAGTCCAACTCTCACATCCATACATGACTACTGGAAAAACCATAGCCTTGACTAGATGGACCTTTGTTGGCAAAGTAATGTCTCTGCTTTTCAATATGCTATCTAGGTTGGTCATAACTTTCCTTCCAAGGAGTAAGCATCTTTTAATTTCATGGCTGCAATCACCTTCTGCAGTGATTTTGGAGTCCCTAACAATAAAGTCAGTCACTATTTCCACTGTTTCCCCCTCTATTTGCATGAATGATGCGACTGGATGCCATAATCTTAGTTTTCTGAATGTTGAGTTTTAAGCCTACTTTTGCACTCTACTCTTTCACTTTCATCAAGAGGCTTTTGAGTTCCTCTTCACTTTCTGCCATAAGGGTGGTGTCATCTGCATATCTGAGGTTATTGATATTTCTCCCTGACAATCTTGATTCCAGCTTGTGCTTCTTCCAGCCCAGCGTTTCTCATGATATACTCTGCATAGAAGTTAAATAAGCTGGGTGACAATATACAGCCTTGACGAACTCCTTTTCCTATTTGGAACCAGTCTGTTGTTCCATGTCCAGTTCTAACTGTTGCTTCCTGACCTGAATACAGATTTCTCAAGAGGCAAGTCAGGTGATCTGATATTCCCATCTCTTTCAGAATTTTGCTCAATTCAGACTTAAATTGAAGACTGTGGGGAAAACCACCAGACCATTCAGGTATGATCTAAATTAAATTCCTTGTGATTATACAGTCGAAGTGAGAAATAGATATAAGGGACTAGATCTGATAGGCAGAGTGCCTGATGAACTATGGATGGAGGTTCATGACATTGTACAGGAGGTAGGGATCAAGACCATCCCCATGGAAAAGAAATGCAAAAAAGCAAAATGGCTGTCTGAGGAGGCCTTACAAATAGCTGTGAAAGAAGAGAAGTGAAAAGCAAAGGAGAAAAAGAAAGATATACCCATTTGAATGCAGAGTTCCAAAGAATAGCAAGGAGAGATAAGAAAGCCTTTCTCAGCAAAGAAGTAGAAGAAAACAATAGAATAGGAAAGAGTAGAGATCTCTTCAAAAATATTAGAGATACCAAGGGAACATTTTATGCAAAAATGGGCTCAATAAAGGACAGAAATGGTATGGCCCTAACAGAAGCAGAAGATATTAAGAAGGTGGCAAGAATATACAGAAGAACTGTACAAAAAAGATCTTCACGACCCAAATAATCATGATGGTGTGATCACTCACCTAGAGCCAGACATCCTGGAATGCAAAGTCAAGTGGGCATTAGGAAGCATCACTACAAACAAAGCTAGTGGAGGTGATAGAATTCCAGTTGAGCTATTTCAAATCCTAAAAGATGATGCTGTCAAAGTACTGTACTCATATGCCAACAACTTTGGAAAACTCAGCAGTGGCCACAGGACTGGAAAATGTTTTCATTCCAATCCCAAAGAAAGGCAATGCCAAAGAATGCTCAAACTACCACACAGTTGCACTCATCTCACACGCTAGTAAAGTAATGCTCAAAATTCTCCAAGCCAGGCTTCAGCAATACGTGAACCGTGAACTTCCAGATGTTCAAGCTGGTTTTAGAAAAGTTAGAGGAACCAGAGATCAAATTGCCAACATCTGCTGGATCATTGAAAAAGCAAGAGAGTTCCAGGAAAACATCTATTTCTGCTTTATTGACTATGCCAAAGCCTTTGACTGTGTGGATCACAATAAACTGGTAGCATATACCCTTGATATTATGTGATCAGAATGGCAATTTACCTCTGTGGTCTTCCCCCCCAAAACATATAACCCCAGTTTAATCATAAGAAAACATCAGTCAAATCCCATTTGAAGGGGATTCTACAAAATTTTGACCCATACTCAAAAGTCTGAGAAACTATTAAACCAAGGCTAGGCTAAGGAGACTTTATTGTTAAATGTAATGCAGTATCCTGGATGGAACCCTGAAACAGAGACAGGGATATTAGGGGGGAAATGAGGATACTGAGATAAAATATGGACTTTAGCTAATAATGTATCAAACACTGGTTCATCGATTGTAACAAATGTACCATACAAAGGTAAAATGTTAATAATTAAGGAAATTGAGTATGGGATATATGGAAACTCTCTATACTATCTATGCAATAATTCTATATATCTAGAACTGTTCTAAAAAATAAAGTTTTCTGAAGCATATTGGAGTCTCCACAACAGATATGGGAAGAGGATTGGGGAGGACATTTTAGCAGAAGGTCCATGTGTGCAAAGGCATAGACACCATAACCCACTCTCCTCTTCCTCCTCCAGTTTATTAATACTGCTGAGTGAACCAAGAATTACAAGCCTCAGTATTTTACCTATATAAGATTACTGAATGAACAATAAAGTTGGAGATAGAAATCTGGACATTGTTTTTTCCTCCCACTTCCTAGCCATAAGACCATGGACCAAGCGCTTAATTTTAAAGCTTATTTTTCTTATTTGTAATGTGGAATTAACAATGCCTATTAATTAATTGTTGTTCAGTTGCTAATTCATGTCTGACTTTTTGCAATCCCATGAATTGCAGCACTCCAGGCTTCCCTGTCCTTCACTATCTCCCTGAGTTTGCTCAAACTCATGTCCATTGAGTCGGTGATGCCATCCAACCATCTCATTCTCTGTCACCCCCTTCTCCTTTTGTCCTCAATCTTTCCCAGCATTTGGGTCTTTTCCAGCGAATTGCTCTTCACATCAAGTGGCCAAAGTATTGGAGCCTCAGCATTGTTTCCTGCTAGTGAATATTCAGGCTTGATTTCCTTTAGGATTGGCTGGTTTGATCTACTTGCTGTCCAGTGGACTCTCAAGAGTCTTCTCCAGCACCCCAATTTGAAAGCATCAGTTCTTTGGCACTCAGCCTTCTTTATGGTCCAACTCTCACATCTGCACTTGACTACTGGAGAAACCATAGCTTTGACTATATGGACTTTGTCGGAAAGTGATGTCTATGCTTTTTAATACACTGTCTAAATTTGTCACAGCTTTTCTTCCAAGGAGCAAGCGTCTTTTAATTTCATGTCTTCAGTCACCATCCGCAGTGATTTTGTAGCCCAAGAAAATGGAATCTGACACTGTTCCACTTTTTCCCATCTATTTGCCATGAAGTGATGGGAATGGATGCTGTGATCTTTATTTTTTGAATGTTGAGTTTTAAGCCAGCTTTTTCACTCTCCATAAAGATGAAACAGAAAAAAGAGATGTGAAATAACAAGGAAATATTGGGATTATTTTTTTCTCTGTACATCCTGACTGCTCTGTCCATTCCTCTCAGGCCTTCATGCTAGGTGACTGGCTCTATTTCTTCCCTGATCAGACTTGCTGTGGTGCAGCAATAGGTAAAGTAGTAACACCATCAAGTGAAGAACAAGGAGTTTGGTTCTAGACCTCGCTTAACCTGGGAGATGGCTATACTGGAGTGTTTTAATGTAAGCAGAGTGTATGTATGTTGACAGAAAGCCAGGGTTCAAAGTACACATTCTCCACTCTCTGCTGCACCAGTTAATGTCTCTATTACATATTATGGATTATAAATTCCTTCACATTATTAAGTAGTTCTTATTTACAGTTATGCATTCAGTATTTGGTGTGCATGCTCAGTCACTCAGTTGCGTTCAACCCTTTGTGACCCCAAGGAATGTAGCCTGCCAGGTTTCTCTGTCCGTGGAATTTTTCAGGCAAGAATACTGGAGTGGGATGCCATTTCCTACACTCCAAGTATTTGGTATATGCGAAGAGTCGGACACGACTGAGTGACTGAACTGAACTGATATGCTAAACAAATGAGCAATAATTGAGACTGAAATTTCTGTGTGCCAGTTTCACAGTTCTGTTCAGTTCAGTTGCTCAGTCATGTCTGACTCTTTGTGACCCCATGGACTGCAGCACACCAGATTCCATGTCCATCACTAACTCCTGGAGCCTGCTCAAACTCATGTCCATCGAGTTGGTGATGCCATCCAACCATCTCATCCTCTGTGGTCCCCTTCTCCTCCTGCCTTCAATCTTTCCCAGCATCAGGGTCTTTTCCAGTGAGTCAGTTCTTCACATCAGGTGGCCAAAGTATCAGAGCTTCAGCTTCAGCATCAGTCCTTCCAATGAATATTCAGGACTGATTAGCTTTAGGATTGACTGGTTTGATCTCCTTGCAGTCCAAGGGACTCTGAGAAGTCTTCTCCAACGTCACAGTTCAAAAGCATCAATTCTTCAGCACTCAGCTTTCTTTATAGTCCAACTCTCACATCCATACATGACTACTGGAAAAACCATAGTCTGACTAGACAGACTTTTGTCAGTAAAGTAATATCTCTGCTTTTTAATATGCTGTCTAGGTTGGTCATAGCTTTTCTTCCAAAGAGCAAGCGTCTTTTAATTTCATGGCTACAGTCACCATCTGCAATGATTTTGAAGCCCCCCAAAATAAAGTCAGCCACTGTTTCCATTGTTTTTCCCATCTATTTGCCATGAAGTAATGGGACTGGATGCCATGATCTTAGTTTTTTGAATGTTAAGTTTTAAGCCAGCTTTTTCACTCTACTCTTTCACTTTCATCAAGAGGCTCTTTAGCCATCTGTATGTCTTCTTTGGAGAAATGTCTATTTAGTTCTTTGGCCCATTTTTTGATTGGGTCATTTATTTTTCTGGAGTTGAGCTGTAGGAGTTGCTTGTATATTTTTGAGATTAGTTGTTTGTCCGTTGCTTCATTTGCTATTATTTTCTCCCATTCTGAAGGCTGCCTTTTCACCTTGCTAATAGTTTCCTTTGTTGTGCAGAAGCTTTTAAGTTTAATTAGGTCCCATTTGTTTATTTTTGCTTTTATTTCCAATATTCTGGGAGGTGGGTCATAGAGGATCCGATGCACGGTACTGGATGCTTGGGGCTGGTGCACTGGGATGACCCAGAGGGAAGGTAGGGGAAGGAGGAGGGAGGAGGGTTCAGGATGGGGAACGTGGGTATACCTGTGGCGGATTCATTTCGATATTTGGCAAAACTAATACAATATTGTAAAGTTTAAAAATAAAATAAAATTTTAAAAAAGGGGCTCTTTACTTCTTCGCTTTCTGCCATAAGGGTGGTGTCATCTGCATGTCGGAGATTATTGATATTTCTCCCAGCAATCTTGATTCCAGCTTGTGCTTCATCCAGCCCAGCATTTCTCATGATGTACTCTGCATATGTTAAATAAGCAGGGTGACAATATACAGCCTTGACATACTCCTTTCCTGATTTGGAACAAGTCTGTTGTTCCATGTCCAGTTCTAACTGTTGCTTCTTGACCTGCATACAGATTTCTCAGGAGGCAGGCCAGGTGATCTGGTATTCTCATCTCTTGAATAATTTTCCACAGTTTGTTGTGATCCACACAGTCAAAGGATTTGGCATAGTCAATAAAGCAGAAGTAGATGTTTTCCTGGAACTCTCTTGCTTTTTTGATGATCCAATGGATGTTGGCAATTTGATCTCTGTTCTTCTGTCTTTTCTAAATCCAGCTTGAACATCTGGAAGTTCACGGTTCACGTACTGTTAAAGCCTGGCTTGCAGAATTTTAAGCATTACTTTGCTAGCGTGTGAGATGAGTGCAATTGTGTGGTAGTTTGAGCATTCTTTGGCATTGCCTTTCTTTGGGATTGGAATGAAAACATTTTCCAGTCCTGTGGCCACTGCAGCTTTTCCAAATTTGTTGGCATATGAGTGCAGCACTTTCACAGCACCATCTTTTAGGATTTGAAATAGCTCAGTTGGAATTCCATCACTTCCACTAGTTTTGTTCATAGTGATGCTTCCTAATGCCCACTTGACTTCACATTCCAAGATGTCTGGCTCCAGGTGAGTGATCACACCATCATGATTATCTGGGTCGTGAAGATGTTTTTTGTACAGTTCTTCTGTATATTCTTGCCACCTTCTTAATATCTTCTGCTTCTGTTAGGGCCATTCCATTTCTGTCCTTCATTGAGCCTATTTTTGCATGAAATGTTCCCTTGGTATCTCTAATTTTCTTGAAGAGATCTCTAGCCTTTCCCATTCTATTGTTTTCCTCTATTTCTTTGCATTGATCACTGAGGAAGGCTTTCTTATCTCTCCTTGCTATTCTTTGGAACTCTGCATTCAAATGGGTATATCTTTCCTTTTCTCCTTTGCTTTTCACTTCTCTTCTTTCACAGCTATCTGTAAGGCCTCCTCAGACAGCCATTTTGGTTTTTTGCATTTCTTTTTCTTGGGGATGGTCTTGATCCCTGCCTCCTGTACAATATCATGGACCTCCATCCATAGTTCATCAGGCACTCTGTCTATCAGATCTAATCCCTTTAATATATTCACATTTATGACTAAATCCATTGTATCATTAAAACTTTGAAATTGTTATAATAGGAGGAAATTAATATGTTCATTTTACAACTTAGATTCTGAGATGTGACCAAGGATATACTCCCAGGTCCAGGCCTTGGCTTGTGCAAATCTGAATACCTCTGGAAAACTCTTCTTCCTGATGCCATCACATTTACTCTCTTACCTCTTATATGCTTTTTTTTTTTTTTTTAAACACAAATACCACTTTCTCCTTGAGGGTTTCTCTAACCATCTTATATAAAATTTCAAGTCTTATTCCTGTCTCTCAACCTTCTCTCCCACAGCCTGATTTATTTTTCCCTATAGCAATAATCACAATTTAATTTCCTAAAGAATCTACTTTTACATTTTATTTATCATTTGCCTTTCTCTTTCCCTTACACACACAGACCATGTTTTTGTCTATTTTGTTTACAGCAGTATTTCCAGAGCCTTGAGGAGTGCCTCGTATACTGAATGCAAGACTGAATAAATGAATGAATGAGGCTTGGTCCTATTTATCTTAGCAGAATGACCTCAGGCAAGATCATATGTCCTTTCTCTGTGAGTTCTTTTTTTTCTTCACTGGGAGTTGGGGTCTGGTATCCACAGGTTGAATTCAGTTCTACCATTTTTATTATCTACAGTGAATAAGATTTTCAAATAAAGTGATTTTTTAAAAATCTTTGTGGAGTTTGTTGGTATTGCTGTTATTTTATTTGTTTCAATGTCACTTAGGTTCCTTCATTAGAGATTAGGAGTACTGATTGGAATTCAAGAAGGTCTTAGATGTTCCGAATGAAATTTCAGCAGCCCAAGCTATGTAAGAGAGAAAGAATTAATATAAAACCTGGGAAGTTTCTTTACTGTGTCTTTAAAGACTCACTTGCTTACAATATTCATTTGTGCTAAGAAAAAAGAACACAGGATGAGAATGGTGGGGGTGGAATAACTTGAAAGTTCAAAACATTAAGTTAATGACAATAGAGGGTGGTACCTCGAGGCTTGAAGGACAGTTAGAAAAGGAATTATATTCGACGGGATGTTTTTCTTCTTTTGACCAACATTGGCTTAAGAATTTCAACTTATATAAAAAATGCTTTGGGTTTTCTGTGGTGTGATAGGAATTAATTTTCTTTTAAATTCTAACTTTGTTTGTATGAGTCTTTCTGTATGTGTAAATTGAGAAGGATTTAAAAGAAGTTTAGCACCTAGATCAGTTGTTTTCATATGAAGAATCACATAGGAATCTTGTAAAAACACAGATTTCTGGGTCCTTCTGAAGCCCTGTGAGCCTGTAAACACCACAAGAGTAGGAATTTGTCACTGTTGTTCACTGCAGTGTCCTCAGCATCTACAGTTTCTGACACATAGTGGGTGCTCAACATATAATGTTGAATGAATGAATTGGAATCTAGGGTGGCAAGTCCTGAGAACCTGCATATTTGAAAGTTCCCTTGCCATTTCTGTGTAGGAAACCCCCCTCCCCAAATCCAACCACAACTGAGAAAGTTTAATCTATACTTTCCAATTATTCACCACTGCACAGCAGTGATGTCATCAAACATTTTTATTGTTAAATATTACACAAATTGAGAAAATGTAAGTGTCAGTTTAATAAACTGTTATAAAATAAAGAGCCATGTGACCACTACCCAGGTCAAGAAATAGAAAATCATCATTCTCTAGAAGCTTCCCTTGGATCTCTTCCCAATCATGACATCCTCTTTCTCCCATGAAGAGACTCATAACCCTGATTTTTCTGGAACTCAAAGTCCTTGCTTTTCTTTACTATTTCCCATCTACATGTGCATCCCTAAACACAATAACTTAGTTTAGTTTATAAATAAATAGAACCATACCGTATATTTGTGTCTGGCTTCTTTTATTCAGTCTTTGCTTGGGCAATTCACACACACTGCTGGGAAAGTCTGTTCATTTTCTTTCTGTTTGCTCTTCTATATACAAAAAGGTTCATCTGCAAGACCTTACTGTTATAAGTGGAAGTCAGGCTGTTTCCTGACCTTTTAATCAGCAAGAGAAAATACAGATATAGATACAACAGATGTAGATACAGGTATGCTGATACCCTATGAGTGTCTTATATGTAACACTCTGCTTTAAAAGAGTACACCCAGCAACAAGTAGTATTGATTTTTATCAAGTAACAATTTAATGGATTTGTGTTAACTGAAGTATATAAAACTGCTGCTTCTCAGAGCCTGCCTCTTACACTGAAATTTATAGAGCCCAGGGAGAGTGTAGCCAAATGTTGACAAGTAAGGGCTTTGGAGTCAGGCTACTTTGGTTTCATAGCTGCCTCTTCCATTTACTATGTCTGTGGTCTTGGGCTACTTACTTATCCCCCAAACCTCAGTTTTCTTGTCTATAAAGTGGGAGTTTTATAATAATACCTCATATGATCATGGCTGTGATTAAAAACAATAATGTCTGAGAAGCACCTGATTAATATACAACACTTACCATGTGCTAGGTATCCGCTCAAGGCCTCTAAAGGCGTGATGGGTGACTAGTTCATTTAACCTCCTTTGACCTAGAAATCTACCAAGGAACTGTGGGAAATGCAAAGGTATGAAAGGGAAGAGCAACTTGAGATTCGGGTTTCTAGGGTCAGATGAATTCTAGTCCAACTCTCCTGCACATTTTAAAGCATAGAATAACCACTAAAAGTGAACCTGGGGAGTTATTTAGAGACATACTTGTGAGGGATGCAATTTTTCAATGTCTTTTCTTTAATGAACTGTGACTCATTTTATAAATAAAATGGCCTCTTTCAGCTGTTTCCTTTGAACAAGGAAGGCTTAGGCTGGCAGAGTTACGCTAGATTAAGAGCTTCATTATCTTATTCTGGAAAGTCATACAATATAGGTCTAGAGGAATATATTAATAAAGAAGTAGGTCTCTGGTAAGACATATGATAATACAACAAGAGGCTTTAGTTATAATAAGTATTAACATACATTAGTTGCTCATCTTTGTATCATAACACTAGGCACTAAAGTAAGTACATGTCATACATAAGATGGTGTTTTTCTCTGTATGCTTCCCTTTCCTTTCACCTCATTTAATTAGTTAAAGCCAAAGGAGAAATGTAGGATGGGGGAGTGGAGTAGGGTAGCTCAGCAATAAACAGTGTGATTCCAAGTATATCCTTCTTCCATCCCTCTCAATCAACTTGCTATTGCATGGTGATCCAGAATTGTGTGTTCAATATGTTAGCATTGCGCCACAAATGCAAAGCAAGCACTTGCAATGTGACCAGTCTGAATTGAAATGCTCTGCAAATGTAAAATACACACCAGGTTTCAATGACAGTATGAAACAATTAATGTAAAATATCTGGTTAATCCATGTTGAAATAATATCTTGGAAATATGGAGTGAAACAGAATGTGTTATTAAAATTAAACTATTGTGCTTCTTCTAACTTTTAAAAATATAGCTTCAAGAAATTCTTAAATTACATGTACAACTTGCATTGTATTTCTATTAACAGCTTTGGTCTACAACCTAGAACAATTCAGTGTAAAGGGTCAATATGCAAAGGTGAACTTTTAAAACAGCCAACAGATATGAGAAGTGTTAAACTGAGTTATTAAAATAAAGTTCTATTTCTTACATGCTTGAGTTTTTCTACTGATATTCAAAACTGATGCCTGATCTCATTTAATCCTCACAACAACCCTAAGAAGATATTATCCCCGTTTTAAAGCTGAAGAAATTGCAACTGAGAAATGTTAGTGGACTAAGTCCAAACCCCACATCCAGGTTTCTGGATCAAAGGCAAGAAGTCTTCCTCCAGAGCTCCTTTTAAATACTAGACAGACAGCGCTGCCTCTCTAGAACACAAGGGCTGCAGTACAATGACTACTAAAAGCAGTACATTTGACATACCTGATGCACCTTTCTTCTTCAAAGAACAAATAAAATCTAACCTATCAGCCAGGCTGAATTCCCCAAGATGGTCCGATGGCATGTCCCTGCATCTAAAAGACAGAATGAGATTCAAATTCTGAATCAAAAGAGCTGCCTAGCTGCTTTCAGGTTCCGTTCTTGTGGTATAAAAAACAACCGACATACAGGATAAGCCTTACTTTATGTTTGTGTAGTTTTCCACAGTTTACTAAATAAACACTTGCTCATAAATAATTTCTTTAATGACAACTGGGAACCAGGAAGGAGTAAGTGGCCTATACAGGGTCTGACAACTCACAAGGCTGATGCATCCTGGATGAACTCTCTTGCCACTGCACTGTGTTATAATCCACAACACTCCTTGTAGAAAATAAGCAAAAAAGATAAATCATTTATTTATCCATTTATTCATTTGTTAAATGAGAGTCTACTGCTCAGTATTAGGGATCCAATGATGAACAAAATTTGATATCTTCCCTAAAGAAGAAGTTCTAGTGGAGAGAGAAAGGGAAGTCGCTCAGTCATATCTGACTCTTCGTGACCCCATGGACTTCAGCCTACCAGGCTCCTCCATCCGTGGGATTTTCCAGGCAAGAGTACTGGAGTGGGGTGCCATCGCCTTCTCCGAGTGGAGAGGAGGGATTTACATATAAATAATGATCATTGGTTATGTGTTCTCCAATACAGATGCTGGAGAAAAGGGATGGGAAAAAGGCAATGATGACTCCCAGGTTTACAGTTTGGCATTTAAAAGTGTTGGGGAGGTTAGTCATTGATCGATATCAGTACTGCAAAAGGAAAAAAAAAACCACTTTCCACTTTTCAGATGATGATAGTTGTTTTCCATCCCCTGCCGCTTTTAGCAAGGAAAAACTCATCATAGCTAGTTATTACAAACTCACGTACATATATATTTAGCTCTCTTTTAGCAAGCGGGTTTGATGTCTGCTATATAATTTTCCTCACTATTTGAGCTAATAGAAATAAACAACTGAAAAAGACTTAAGTTCTGGTATAGATAGCATATTAACTGTACCAAACATTTTCAAGGAAAAAAAAAAAACAAACACTATAAAATCCTGGGATGATTGATACCATTACGTATAGAGAGTATAGAGAGGTTGGGCAGAGAACACTATGAGATTTTATCACTTCCTAATTATGCTGAGAAGACTCTTGAGAGTCCCTTGGACTGCAAGTAGATCCAACTAGTCCAACCTAAAGGAAATCAGTCCTGAATATTCATTGGAAGGACTGATGCTGAAGCAGAAACTCCAATACTTTGGCCACCTGATGTGAAGAACTGACTCATTGGAAAAGACCCTGATGCTGGGAAAGATTGAAGGCAGGAGGAGAAGGGGACAACAGAGGATAAGATGGTTGGATGGCATCACTGACTCAATGGACATAAGTTTGAGTAATCTCTAGGAGTTGGCGATGGACAGGGAGGCCTGGCATGCTGCAGGCCGTGGGGTTGTGAAGAGTTGAACATGACTGAGTGACTGGACTGAACTGAACTGAATTATGCTGAAATTACAGTGAACTCACAGATGTACTGTGGGAGACAAGATGACGAGG
>NW_011494898.1:270997-272654 GCF_000754665.1 Bison bison bison
ACGAGGGCTTTTGTTTAACCCAATATGTCCAAATCCCATTTTTAAATTGTGCATTTGACTCCTTTTAAAAGATCAAATGCAGAAGTCTTGGAAAATATGCAAAAAAAAAAAATTCTATAGGCTCTTCACAGAGAAGTGGCTACTTATGCTTCTGAAAGGAGCTGGGTCAGCACTTCACTTTCTAGAAGGTGAGGTTGTTTGCAGATGTCTCTTTTCTACCTTTCTTTCCTGCTAATGGTTTCTTTTAATGTTATCTTCCCTTTGATGATTTCTGTGTTTGACAGAGACTCCAAAGAAGGTCAATGAGAAAAATGAGATAGTCAAATCCTTCTCAGCTGACTTTAAAAAGATTTGTAGGGCAGCAAAATGTCTATTGCAGCCATGCAACAGTTTAATCATTCTATAGATTCAGGAATATTTTTATTACATGAACTAACTAGCTTTTTCTGTCTTAATACTGTCTGGTAGGATGGGGTTTGTGCAAGTGAGCACATGCAGCCTGAATAAACACAGATCCAGTTAAGGAAGTTCTTCAATTTCTTTACAGTATGCCTTCATTTCTGTTAGGAGATAGGTCTCAGATAATCTATAGATGGCATATGAGATGAAAAAGGGTTTGCAACCCATTAGTACTCATGGAACTGGTTTTGAACAGCCCCTTATACTGAAGTCTAAAAGTAGAATGGGACCCTAGGTATTCTTGCTTGGGGAATCCTATGGACAGAGGAGCCTGGCAGGCTACAGTCCATGGAGTCACAAGAGTTGGACATGACTTGGTGACTAAACCACCACAAGAAACCTAAGACAAGTAGAAAGCTGAAATAATTCCCTTATTTATGCCCTTTTGTCTTTTGTAAGTAGTAGGACTCTTAAGACTCCATAGAGGAAGTATGAGAACTACTCACTCAATCAATATGTGGAGTTTATTAGGTAAATCATAAATTCACTCATGGAAAATAATGATTGGATTATGAAGCACTTTTATTCTGAGTATGGTCCTAATTCAAATATTTGGGATTTTCAAAATAATTTGTTCTTAATGTGCATGTTTGATAGACTTACCCTCTGTTCAGTTGGTAAATAATATCTATTAAAATTATTGCTCAAGATACATTGGTCAGGAGTCTGATGGTTTAGCATTTCATAATAAAGTTACTTGGATCCATTCATTTCTGATAATATGATGGATGAGACATCCTGAAATCTTTCAGATAGAAACCATCTAGCGATAGGAGGGATGGGAATACACACATACACACACACACACACACACACACACACACACACACACTCAAGCACATAAACACTTTTAAATCAGTGGAGGACAATGGAAGAAGATAAGAATCATCCTAGGTGCAGAAGAAACCAGTTTAGAAAGGAAAATAAGCACTGAAACTGCCCCAAGTGCATGAATAAAGCTCTGTGACTAAAAGTTTCCACACAAGGCAGTTCCTATGAAGAAGGGGACTATGATCTAAGCCACAGCATATGCAGAGTAGATAGCTTTAGAAAACTCAGCAGTGGCCACAGGACTGGAAAAGATCAGTTTTCATTCCAATCCCAAAGAAAGGCAATGCCAAAGAATGCTCAAACGACCGCACAATTGCACTCATCTCACATGCTAGCAAAGTAATGCTTAAAATTCTCCAAGCCAGGC
>NW_011494898.1:272754-280307 GCF_000754665.1 Bison bison bison
GGCTTCAACAGTATGTGAACTGTGAACTTCCAGATGTTCAAGCTGGATTTAGAAAAGGCAGAGGAACCAAAGATCAAATTGCCAACATCCGTTGGATCATCGAAAAAGCAAGAGAGTTCCAGAAAAACATCTACTTCTGCTTTATTGACTATGCCAAATCCTTTGACTGTGTGGATCACAACACACTGTGGAAAATTCTTCAAGAGATGGGAATACCAGACCTCCTGACCTGCCTCCTGATAAATGTGTATTCAGATTAAGAAGCAACAGTTAGAACTGGACATGGAAAAACAGATTGGTTCCAAATCAGGAAAGGAGTATGTCAAGGCTGTATATTGTCACCCTGCTTATTTAACTTATATGCACGGTACATCATGAGAAATGCTGGGCTGGATGATGCACAAGTTGGAATCAAGATTGCCAGGAGAAATATCAATAACTTCAGATACACAGATGACACCACCCTTATGGCAAAAAGCAAAGAAGAACTAAAAAGTGTCTTGATGAAAGTGAAAGAGTAGAGTGAAAAAGCTGGCTTAAAACTCAACATTCAGAAAAGGAAGATCTTGGTATCTGGTCCCATTACTTCACGGCAAATAGATGAGGAAACAATGGAAACAGTGAGAGATTTTATTTTGGGGGGCTCCAAAATCATTGCAGATGATGACTGCAGCCATGAAATTAAAAGACGCTTGCTCCTTGGAAGGAAAGTTATGACCAACCTAGACAGCATATTAAAAAGCAGAGACATTACTTTGCCAACAAAGGTCCATCTAGTCAAACCTATGGTTTTTCTGGTAGTCATGTATGGATGTGAGAGTTGGACTATAAAGAAAGCTGAGTGCCAACGAATTGATGTTTTTGAACTGTGGTGTTGGAGAAGATTCTTGAGAGTCCTTCGGACTGCAAGGAGATCCAACCAGTCAATCCTAAAGGAAATCAGTCCTGAATATTCATTGAAAGGACTGATGCTGAAGCTGAAACTCCAATACTTAGGCCATCTGATGCAAAGAACTGACTCATTTGAAAAGACCCTGATGCTCAGAAAGATTGAAGGCAGGAGGAGAAGGGGACGACAGAGGATGAGATGGTTGGATGGCATCACCAACTCAATGGAATTGAGTTAAAGTAACTCTGGGAGTTGATGATGGACAGGGAACCCTGGCGTGCTGCAGTCCATAGAGTTGCAAAGAGTCAGACACGACTGAGTGACTGAACTGAACTGAGCTGGACGACCCACACAAAACAGAGCACGTGAAGGTTTGTACTGTACTTGATTGCAAGGTCAGTTGTTTAAGGAATTTTGAAAGTTGGTTAACTTCATATTGATGACTTGAAATAAAGCTATGGTGAGAATATTTACACCACAGAAATCCATATAGACTATAAATCAGGGCCTCTTTTTTCTTTCCAGACAGTTATTTGTTTAACATTTACCAGTACATCACTGGTCACTTTACAATAAAATGCCTGACTGACATTAAATGAAAATCTCCCAGAGAGGCAAATAGCAAAGGAAAATATCTGTTTTAGTCTAAGCTCTTCATAGCAGTGGGGAAAAAAAAAACAGTAAAACTTCCTCTGAGATTTCAAGGTCAACTAGAGCTCTCAAAACATTTAGTCCTGAATGCATATAATTATGTGGTTAAAGAAAAAGATTTCTATGGCAAAATTTTTATGATAAAATTTAGGGTTAAATTTTAGGCTACAATCTAGAATTGGTTCAGGCGTGGTATACGATAAGGCTAAAATATCTTATGCCAGAAAGCAAGGAAGTGATCTAAGAATGATAAGGACTCATCAAAATAACATAGGAGCAGTTTGACAGAGTTCCTGGTCAAATCCAGGACAATCTGTATCATATTAACACTATGGTATATTACTTAGCAATAGAAAGAAATAAACTCCTGATACAACAATACGGGCAAATTCTCAAATGCATCATGTTTAATGAGAGAAGAAGACGCTAAGATTACACACCATATAATTCCACTTCCATAAAACATTAGTAAAAGAAAAACTGTAGTGAGAGAAACACATCAGTTGTTGCCAGGGATCGGTATTGAAGGACAGTGGATTAACTCCAAATGGACACATAGGAACTGTTTAGATTATGAAATTGTTATCTATTATGAATGTGGTGATTTCCTCAATAAACCTGATGAAAAGGAAAAAAAAAAGAGAGAAAGCTATTGTCACTATGTTAACATCAAACAAAATAGACTTTAAGGCAGGAAACACTCTATGGGACAAAAAAGGACATTTCATTATGATGAAGGGCTCAGTCTGCCAGGGAAATGGTAGAATTCTAAAGTCGTATGCCTCAAATAATATAGTTTCACTACATGTATAAAGCAAAAATTCTAAAAACTAGAAGGGGCAACAGATAATTCCACAATCACACTGAGAGCCATTAACATCTTTTCCAATGACTTTTAGAACAAGTACACCTTCCACACAAAAATGAGTATATTAACAAACGATTGGTAACAAATTTGACCTTATTGACACCCAGCCTCTGCAGAGTACACACTTTTTCATGTGCATATGGAATATTAATAAAAAATCAACCATTTCTTAACAAATGTTAGATAATTGAACTCATTCACAGTATATTTTCTGAACACAGTGGAAATAAGCCAGGAAAAATGTTAAGAAAAGATAACTATAAAATCCCCAAGTACTTCTGTGACATAATAATACATCTGATCTCTTTCATTGGTTCCTGGTTCGTGGCACAGGGAGCTTCAAAACCCTTGGATTTTCCCTATAGGATTGTCTTTTGCTTTTTATAATGAGTCACTTTGACTATACCTGAGTTTATGCTATGAGGTCACTCACGGTAAGCTCTTAGATAGTGTCTAGGGAGGAGCTGACCACATCAGAAAAAACTAAGCACCTGATTAGAGGCTCAGAACTTTCAGCCCAATTCCTCCACTTCCATGGAGGGGAGGAGGCTAGGGATTGCATTTGATCATGCGGCCAATGATTTAATCCATCATGCTGTATAATGAAGCCTTGGTTAAATTCTGAACACTTCCTGACTGGTGAATATATTCATGTATAGAGAGAAGACGGCTGACCTTGACTCCAAGGGGACAGAAGCTCCCATGTTCAGACAAGGGAGGCAACTTCCAGTCTTGCCCTGTGTACTTGCATGCAGCTGTTCATTTGATTCGTTTATAATAAAAAAGTAAATGTAAGTACAGTGCTTTCATGAGTTCTGTGAGTCATTCTTGTGAATTATTGAACTGAGGGTGTATGGGAAGTCCTGCATTAAATGTAAGTACAGTGCTTTCATGAGTTCTGTGAGTCATTCTTGTGAATTATTGAACTGAGGGTGTATGGGAAGTCCTGCATTAAATGTAAGTACAGTGCTTTCATGAGTTCTGTGAGTCATTCTTGTGAATTATTGAACTGAGGGTGTATGGGAAGTCCTGCATTAAATGTAAGTACAGTGCTTTCATGAGTTCTGTGAGTCATTCTTGTGAATTATTGAACTGAGGGTGTATGGGAAGTCCTGCATTTGTAGCTAGTCCTGCATTTGTAGCTGCATTGTGAACATCAAGGACTAGCAGGTAACATTTGAAATGGGGCAGTCTTGTGGGCCCTTAAACTTCTGGGGTCTGTGCTACCTCTGGGAAGCTAACATTAGAATTGAATTGAGTTGTTGAACACCTAGATGGTATTGGAGAATAGATGTCGAAAAGCAATGTGGAGGTTAAAAAATACATCTCTTAATAATTTATGGATTGAAAAGAAATACTGCTGTATTTCAAAACATTGGGAGATACAATTGACCCTTGAACAACACAGGTTTGAACTGTATGGGTCCACTTATACGCGGATTTTTTTCAACAAATACATTAGAAAAAAAATTTGGAGACTTGCAACAGCTTGAAAAAACTCACAGGTGAACTGTGTAGCCTAGAAATATTTTTAAAAATTCAGAAAAAGTTAGGTATGTCATGAATGTATAAAATACAGGTAGATAGTATTCTATCATTTTATAGGCATAAGTGGGTGATATTTAACATGAAGTTAATACCCTTAGTTTACTTACCATTTCATAATTGTGCTTTCAAAGAATATTGTACAGTGTGCCTCTCACTCTCTCTCATAATTGAAGAAACTGCCTATCAGCCTATCATCACAGGTAAGCATTTTTTAAATGTAACAATGTTTTCAATACTGTATTATCAATGTGACTGTAACACTGTATGCTATAAAAATTGTATAATGATTCACTCATTGGTGTATAGGCCAGTCTGACACAGTACACTAGGCTCCCATAAAGCAATCATATTGATTCTTTGTTATCAGTGCATGAATGGCTATACCTATAAATAATTATGAATTTATTTTTCACATTATCTTTTCCTTTTTGATGTCTAATATTAGTAATATATATAACATCTACAGTGTTTTGTATCACATAAGACAGTAGTGATATACACAGACAACTCATCTTATAAACAGATGATATTAGATTACTGTATTGATAACTATAGAAAAGTACTGTAAATGTATTTTCTCTTCTTTATGACTTTCTTAATAACATTTTCTTTTCTTAACTTTATTGTAAGAATGTAGTATATAATACATGTAACTTAAAAGACATGTAAATCAACTGTTTATGTTATCAGTGAGACTTCTGGTCAACAGTAGGCTATTAGTTAAGTTTTGGGGAATCAAAAGTTATATGCAAATATTCAACTGTGTGAGGGTTTGGTACTCCTAACCCTTGTGTTGTTCAAGGAGTCAACTGTATTTTGAAGTAAATTACAACGTTATGAACACAGCATATCAAAACTTGTAGGATACAGCTGAGCAGTGTTTTAAGGTAAATTATTAGATAGAAACACATGTCAGAATAGAAGAATAAAGGCAAAAAACATCTAAATTTTCACTTTAGGAAGCTAGACAAGAATAGCAAATCAAAACAGAATATGTAGGGGGAAATAAATAACAAAGACAATAAGAAAAAATCAAAGAAATAGAAAAAAATCATATTATTGAATAAAATTAAAGCCAAAAGCTGATTCTTTGAAACAATTAATAAAATTAAAAAATTTACCAGGACTAATTAAGGAAAAAGACAGAAAATACAAATTACCAAGAGAAAGAATAAACAGATGATGTCACTGCAACTCCTATAGAAATAAAGAAAAAACACACAAAAATGAATATTATATACATGACACTAAGAAATTTGACAATTTAGATGAAATGAGTCACGGGAAAAATACAACTTAACAAAAACAGAAAATCTGAATAATCCAGTATCTATTAAAGAAACTGCATACACAATTTTAAACTTTCTCACAAAGAGAACTCAGGCACAAATCACTTCACCATTCAATTCTTCCCAATATTTAAAATAAAAATAATATACCAATCTCAGAGAAATTCTTTCAGAAACACGTTAAAAAGGAGCTCTTCCTAACTAACTTTATGAAGATGATGATTAAAAAAATGTGAGATCCTGAGTGGGACCCTAAAGCAGAAAAGACATTATGCAAAAACAGAAGAAATCTGAAAAAACTATAGATTTTAGTTAATGTTGGTTCATTAATTACAGCCAATGTATCATACAAGTGTAAGATGTTAATAAGGGGAACTGAAGAGTATGTGGCAACTCTCTGTACTCTCTTCTCAATTTTTCTGTAAATCTAAAACTCTTCTAAAAAGCTGTCTAGTAAAAACCTTAAGAGATAAGAATGTTGTGAAAATTTAAGAAAGATAAGCATACTCCAATAAAATAACTGCTTCTATATTGAGATGATTACCAAAAACAAACATATAAAAATAGATTTTAAAAATAATTTTTGCACCCCCATGTTCCTATTAGCACTATTTACAATAGCCAAGACATAGAAGCAATCTATGAATAGATAAAGAAGATGCGGTGTATATATACCATACGCACACACATATTCTATATATGTATATATTTATTTATACATATACATACATGGACTGTTACCCATAAAAAAAGAATGAAATAATGTCATTTGCAGCAACATGGGTGGATCTAGAGATTATCATATCAGATCACATCAGTCGCTCAGTCCTGTCCGACTCTTTGCAACCCCATGAATCATAGCATGCCAGGCCTCCCTGTTCATCACCAACTCCCGGAATTCACTCAGACTCATGTCCATTGAGTCAGTGACGCCATCCAGCCATCTCATCCTCTGTCGTCCCCTTCTCCTCCTGCCCCCAATCTCCCCCAGCATCATAGTCTTTTCCAATGAGTCAACTCTTCACATGAGGTGGCCAAAGTACTGGAGTTTCAGCTTTAGCATCATTCCTTCCAAAGAAATCCCAGAGCTGATCTCCTTCAGAATGGACTGGTTGGATCTCCTTGCAGTCCAAGGGACTCTCAAGAGTCTTCTCCAACACCACAGTTCAAAAGCATCAATTCTTCGGTGCTCAGCCTTCTTCACAGTCCAACTCTCACATCCATACATGACCACAGGAAAAACCATAGCCTTGACTAGACGAACCTTTTTTGGCAAAGTAATGTCTCTGCTTTTGAATATGCTATCTAGGTTGGTCATAACTTTCCTTCCAAGGAGTAAGCGTCTTTTAATTTCATGGCTGCAATCACCATCTGCAGTGATTTTGGAGCCCAGAAAAATAAAGTCTGACACTGTTTCCACTGTTTCCCCATCTATTTCCCATGAAGTGGTGGGACCGGATGCCATGATCTTCGTTTTCTGAATGTTGAGCTTTAAGCCAACTTTTTCATTCTCCATTTTCACTTTCATCAAGAGGCTTTTGAGTTCCTCTTCACTTTCTGCCATAAGGGTGGTGTCATCTGCATATCTGAGGTTATTGATAGTTCTCCCGGCAATCTTGATTCCAACTTGTGTTTCTCCCAGTCCAGCGTTTCTCATGATGTCCTCTGCATATAAGTTAAATAAACAGGGTGACAATATACAGCCTTGATGAACTCCTTTTCCTATTTGGAACCAGTCTGTTGTTCCATGTCCAGTTCTAACTGTTGCTTCTTGACCTGCATACAGATTTCTCAAGAGGCAGATCAGGTGGTCTGGTATTCCCATCTCTTTCAGAATTTTCCACAGTTTATTGTGATCCACACAGTCAAAGGCTTTGGCATAGTCAATAAAGCAGAAATAGATGTTTTTCTGGAACTCTCTTGCTTTTTCCACGATCCATGGGATGTTGGCAATTTGATCTCTGGTTCCTCTGCCTTTTCTAAAACCAGCTTGAACATCAGGAAATTCACAGTTCACATATTGCTGAAGCCTGGCTTGGAGAATTTTGAGCATTACTTTACTAGCATGTGAGATGAGTGCAATTGTGCAGTAGTTTGAGCATTCTTTGGCATTGCCTTTCTTTGGGATTGGAAGGAAAACTGACCTTTTCCAGTCCTGTGGCCACTGCCGAGTTTTCCCAATTTGCTGGCATATTGAGTGCAGCACTTTCACAGCATCATCTTTCAGGATTTGAAATAGCTCAACTGGAATTCCATCACCTCCACTGGCTTTGTTCGTAGTGATGCTTTCTAAGGCCCACTTGACTTC
>NW_011494898.1:280407-284407 GCF_000754665.1 Bison bison bison
CCAGTGATCACACCATCGTGATTATCTGGGTCGTGAAGATCTTTTTTGTACAGTTCTTCTGTGTATTCTTGCCACCTCTTCTTAATATCTTCTGCTTCTGTTAGGTCCATACCATTTCTGTCCTTTATCAAGCCCATCTTTGCATGAAATGTTCCTTTGGTATCTCTGATTTTCTTTCTCTATCTATCAGATCTAGGCCCTTAAATCTATTTCTCACTTCAGACAAAGAGAGAAATATGTAATCACTTATATGTGGCATTTAAAATATGACACAAATAAACTTATTTATAACATAGAAACAGACTTATTGACATACAAACAAACATGATTAAAATGGAAAGTGGGGGAGGGATAAATTAGGAGCTTGGGATTAGCATATACAAACTACTATATACAAAATAGGTAAAAAATAAAGTCCTGTTGTATAACACAGGGAACTATATTCAAAATCTTGTAATAAACCCTAATGGAAAAATCTGAAAATATATATATATGTGTGTGTATTTTTATTGTTTGTTTATTTTTAACATTGTAAATCAGCTATACAGCAATAAAAATAAGTAAATAATAAAAAAGATTTTAAGGCTGAAGAGCATTCATAGGATTAAAGAATGTCAGTATATAATGATAAAAGCTTCAAATCACCAGAGGGGTATAACATATCTAAGTCTGTATGCACCTAAAATATAGATTCAAATATTTAAAGCAAAATTTGACCAACCAATCAAAAAATGTATAAATTTGCCTTTATAAAAAGAGATATTAATACACTTCTCTCACAAGTAGACAAAAAGCAATATAATCTAAAATATATGTACAATATAAGTAATAAATATGATCTCATGGATATACATGGAGCCCTGCATCCAGTAATTGAAGAAGACACATCCTTTTCAAACACACATGGAACCAAAAAACTAATCACATATTGAACCACAGAGTGGATCAAAATGAATTTTAAAAATCAGTTTCATAAAAGTTACTTTTCTGGGACCAGGAGAATTAAGTAAAAAACCAGTAACCAAAAATGACTTAAAGCTTCTAGACCAGAAATTTTCAAATGATCTTTAAATTACCATTGAGTCAAAGGAGAGTCATAACATCACTATATATATCAAGTGATGCAGTAAAAGCAGTACTTAAAGAAAAATGTATAGCTCTAAGTATGTTTATTAGAAAAAAAGAAAGGTTGAATAATCATGAACTAATTACACAACTGATGAAGTTAAAACAACAGAATAAAATAAAAGAAAGTAGAAGACATAAATAATTTTAAAATATGGACAGAAATTAAGAAAATAAGAAATAAATCTATAACAGAATCTACAAAGCCAAGAGCTTATTTGAAAATTAATAGCATTAACAAAATGTTATCAATACTGATCAAAATAATAAATAATAGAGCCAAAACACCAAGAGTAAAAATATTAAAAGTGTAAAAGAACTAAAATATAGAAGATTAATGAGATAATCAATAAATTAACAAGAACAAGTTTATGCAATTTATTTAAAAATCTAACTCAAGAAGTAAAAGAAAAATACATATTATTCTGTAACCACAAAGATTGAATTCATATTTTAAAATTCTATGAAGAAAATTCCAGGGCTGGATGGCTTTAGATGGTTAGTTTCACCAAACGTTCAAAAATCCAATACTTACAATCTTATAGAAATTTTTCTAAAGAATTGAAAAAGAGGGAATGCTCCCCAACTCTTTCTGACCCCTGATTGGAAAGGATAGTATAAAAAAGGAAAATCAAAAGGTCAATCTCACTCCTGAACAGATTTTTTTTAAACTATCAAATTAAACTCAACATTATATGAAGAAGACAATATCTCATGGACAAGAGTGGTTTATCCTAGGAATGCAATGTTAGTTTAAAGTAGACAGTGTGACAGTGGAGTGGGAGTAGGTAAAATCCCGGTTAAACTTCCTCTCCCATGCTCAGAGTGAAAACTGAAAATGGATCTCCTCTTCCACAGCGATAAGCTCTGTGATACCATTAAACATCCTGAGGAATCAGTTTTTTCAGACATTATATCTTTGCATCTATTCGTTTGGAAATAAAACTGGGTTTCAGCTAGTTTTCTTAAGCAAAGGGATATTTCAGACATTATATCTTTGCATCTATTCGTTTGGAGATAAAACTGGGTTTCAGCTAGTTTTCTTAAGCAAAGGGATAATTTACTGACAATCGAAGATTATAGGAAATGCTGTCTCTATATTATAGGCATTGATAATACATCATCTGGTTATTAACAAGTTTTCTGTTTTGATAGACCCAAACTACGGGGGTGATCCCTTCATTCTTCTAACCTGAGACCTCAGTGAAGGCACTTAGAACAAGCATTCTAAAATGGGAACTGTGAGTCCTAAACACCTGTGTGTGTGTGTATTGGTAGGACTGGGGGGAGGCAGTAGAAGAGAGCATTGTCTTGACTGGTTCTCTACAATAATGGTTGCCATGTGCTACAGACATGATGCTAAGTGCTTTCAACATATTTTCTCATTTAATCAACACAATTTTGTAAGAAAAGTCCTAGGGAACATCAGACCACTTGTCCATGCATCTGCTATAAAAAGATGTTAGTAAAGAGAACAAAGTTTTATGACCATATAACAAAGGTATTTTCCCCTTATGTAGTGACTGGAAGATTCTGATTATAATCAAATAATTTAAAGAGTCAGCAGACTACAAACCTACATGTCGTTAACTGATGTGGGAAAAGGAGCAGAGTTCAGTCCCCAGTTGACACTCTTCTCGTTTTAAAATGATGAGAAGTTTTTTTGGATGCTAGTCTGGGAAAAGGAGTAAAGATGATTCATTTACAAATTTGCTGAACGGCAGCTATTCGAGCTGTGCCTTGGTCACTGATGTTGTAAGAAATATATTCTTGCACACTGTTATTTTTTTAAATCTCATAAATGTATCATGAATTTAAAAATCCCCAATATTTCTTTATGATACTAACAATAAGCCCTATTTTCTCTCATCAGAAGCATCCAGGTTCATTGTCAACCCCTCAGTCTCTCTCAGCTTTAGTTTATACTTAACGTGCAGATATTGCAAGCATTAGAAATATCGTGTGCAAGGCACCTCATATACTGCCTGTCACACGGTAAGTGCTCAGTTAAAGGCGTCCATCCCATCGCTTCTGCTTTACTTTCTATATAAGCAGATTGCTATGATTTTTGCACAAGAAAGCATATGTTCTTTCATTATAACATCTTTCAAACTACTTAGTTCCTTTATCATAATAAGTGAGGAAACTTACAAATGTCTAATGGAAAAAGCTTAAGACACTATCTTCAGGTAAGATGTTGTTCCTTATAAGACTTTTGTGATGCAATCCCTATATAAAACTTTTTTCAGCCTTCTTACCAGTCCCTATCTGCAACCTTATATGGCAGCTAAACTTAGTTATCTGTATCTCTTTTACACATGATATTCCCTTCAGTTCAGTTCAGTCACTCAGTCGTGTCCGACTCTTTGTGACCCCATGAATCGCAGCACGCCAGGCCTCCCTGTCCATCACCAACTCCCGGAGTTCACTCACACTCACGTCCATCTAGTCGGTGATGCCATCCAGCCATCTCATCCTCTGTCGTCCCCTTCTCCTCCTGCCCCCAATCCCTCCCAGCATCAGAGTCTTTTCCAATGAGTCAACTCTTCACATGAGGTGGCCAAAGTACTGGAGTTTCAGCTGTAGCATCATTCCTTCCAAAGAAATCCCAGGGCTGATCTCCTTCAGAACGGACTGGTTGGATCTCCTTGCAGTCCAAGGGACTCTCAACAGTCTTCTCCAACACCATAGTTTAAAAGCATCAGTTCTTCAGCGCTCAGCCTTCTTCACAGTCCAACTCTCACATCCATACATGACCACTGGAAAAACCATAGCCTTGACTAGACGGACCTTTGTTGGCAAAGTAATGTCTCTGCTTTTGAATATGCTATCTAGGTTGTCATAACTTTCCTTCCAAGGAGTAAGCGTCTTAATT
>NW_011494898.1:284539-284806 GCF_000754665.1 Bison bison bison
AGTAATGTCTCTGCTTTTGAATATGCTATCTAGGTTGTCATAACTTTCCTTCCAAGGAGTAAGCGTCTTAATTTTATGGCTGCAATCACCATCTGCAGTGATTTTGGAGCCCAAAAAAACAAAGTCTGACACTGTTTCCACTGTTTCCCCATCTATTTCCTATGAAGTGATGGGACCAGATGCCATGATCTTCGTTCCATACTGAAAAGACATTTTCGGGTTTTTAAAAATTATTTATTTTAATTGGAGGACAATTACTGTACTAAT
>NW_011494898.1:284906-290930 GCF_000754665.1 Bison bison bison
TTCATGCATTGAACTTGCACTGGTCTTCTATTTTACATATGGTAATATACATATTTCAATGCTATTCTCTTATATCTATCCCACCCTCACCTTTTACCACATAGTCCAAAAGTCTGTTCTTTATATTTATGTCTCTTTTGGTGCCTTGCACTATATGGTATCATCATTACCATCTTTCTAAATTCCATATAAATGTGTTAATATACTGTATTGGTGTTTCTCTTTCTGATTTATTTCACCCTGTATAATAGGCTCCAGTTTCATCAACCTCATTAGAACTGACTCAAACGCATTCTTTTTTATAGCTGAGTAATATTCCATTGTGTATATGTACCACAACTTCCTTATCCATTCATCTGCCGATGGACATCTAGGTTGCTTCCATGTCCTAGCTATTGTAAACAGTGCTGCAGTGAACACTGGGGTACATGTGTCTCTTTCACGTCTGGTTTCCTCAGTGTGTATGCCTAGCAGTGGGATTGCTGGGTTGTATGGCAGTTCTATTTCCAGTTTTTAAAGGAATCTCCACACTGTTCTCTATAGTGGCTGTATCAGTTTGCATTCCCACAAATGGTGTAAAAAATTCCCATTTTTTCCACACCTTCTCCAGCATGAAATGACATTTTCTTATTTTTCTGCCTGGCTGATTCCTCTGCAAAGCACTATATCCTCCAGAGTCTTCTATTCTCCATTCTCATTCCACTCCCCTGGCTGAATTTGGTACTTTTCCCTTAGGTTTTCACAGCATTCCATGCTTACTCTGGCATTGGTCTGTAAACTGAATTATTAAAGATGATTTTCTTTTTTTTTTTTTCTAAATTTTTAAAAGAAAATCCATCCTGAACCCTCCTCCCTCCTCCCTCCCCATACCATCCCTCTGGGTCGTCCCAGTGCACCAGTCCCAAGCATCCAGCATCGTGCATTGAACCTGGACTGGCATCTCGTTTCATACATGACATTTCACATGTTTCAATGCCATTCTCCCAAATCTTCCCACCCTCTCCCTCTCCCACTAGACAAGAAATCTTTAATATTGGGGCATGTGTTTCTAAATATTGTCAGAGTCTGCTACAGTGCCTGGCTCATGGTTGGTGCTCCACTAATGCTGGTTATTTGTTGAATAAGTATGCAGTGGGGTAACAAATATCAGTGATTTCCTCTCCAGGGACCAATGCTATCAGTGTGATACCCACAGAGAGTACCTTAAGAATTTAAGGATAAAAAAACATAGCCTTTGCCAGTAAGGTCTTTTGGTTCTGACACTGACATCATGATAAACATTTTGGAACAAATAAAAGTCCTTCATGTTAGTACGTCTTTAATTATCTCTATTAATTGATAAAGAATGATAGTTATTAAGGGATTTATCTAAAAATGTCACTGTAATGCAGTGACATTTTAGTGAATAGGAAGTTTTGAACACTTGTGCCTTGGGGTGTTTATTGAAGCTTTATGAAAACTATCGATGTTTCCTTAGTATCCTTAAAGTTATGTCCGTGCTTTAAAAAGTTTCTCTGTAGGAGAGAGGTGGTATTTATACCACATTTTAAAATTCTCTAAAATGAGACATCTTAGCTGCTTTCCACTTTTAAACTATTAAGCCACTCAACTTGCCTGTTACTGGAAATACCTTTACAGTTTGTGATGTGGTAATCTAGACAGCCCCTTTGGGGAAACTTCAGTCCCAGTGTCGTTGCCATACAGCTTCACTAGAGTTCTTAACCACAGCTGAAAGGAGCCTATTTTTAGTTCTTCCAGATAGCATTTAGAACTTTAAAAGGTGGTGGGTAAAAACTTAAGCAGCTTTTCCATTATCCTAGGTTGCAGGAAACTTTGTAGTTGAGGTTTAACACGTTGTGTGTCCCTAAATTAACATTAATCACTATGCTAATGAGTATGTAAACCATTCTTTTTCATTGATGCATTTTGTATCTCCCTCCATTCATTAAAAGCATAACAGCCAAAAATAAATAAATAAATAAATAAAATAAAAAATAAAAGAAAATAAAAATTTCCCAAAACCATATATTCAACAAGTATCTATTCTTTAAGCTAACAAAAAAATCAAATATAATAGAATTCAGTTTGGCAATCCCAAACCATCTTCATTCAAACTTCATTCAAACAGATTACCTCCTAGGTTTTAAGGAGGATAATAAGGATTTTATTACTGAATTAGTTCATAGCTACCCTATTTCTTTACTTTTCTGATTCGTTAAATTTTAATCTTAGCTCCCTGGCTGAAATCATTCTGGCCTAGGTAACTTTTTATCTTTTTTTTTCCTTTGAAATCTGAAGGATTTTCAACATTTTGATTGTAATCATGTATAATAGAACCAAAATTAAGTCTTTAACAGTTCATAGGCCAAGAAAGGCATTTTGAGAATTTGAATTATGATAAAATGCAAGCTGAAAATATTCAAAGTTGTAAACATAGTGTGAATGTATAGTTAAGAAAATCCACTTGGTGATCCCAGGCTTGTAAATAACTCAGAATTATTTTCACTTGGTTAAAGGCCAGTTTGTTAAATTCTATGACTATTTTTGGGAAAGTATGTATTTTAAAGACCACGAAAAAAATCTAATGTTTTTCTTCTCTCTTTACTGAGGTATTTCCCCTTTTATAAAGCCTGTCCTGGTTCACCCACAATAGACTGTTGTACAATGATTTTCTGAAAGGAGAAATTTTCTTCCTGCATGTCAAAGAACATATTCTTACTATGATGATACCATGGTATGTCAACACAAAAGTAAAAACTTTCTCATTTTAATCTATCTTTTACCATCCCTGTGTTATGACTCCTTTTCAGTGTATCTATGTACTTTGCTTACTGGTTCCCTCTTTCTGGCTACAGCAGGTTCTAGTTGAGATTATTTAGATGTAGATGGTGTTGGAATCACCAAGGATAAGTTGTAATGCTTTTTGCATGACTTTGTCCTCCTTTCCACACTGACTCTAGACACAGAAATGTGTCTCATGGTGGAAAGAATACTAGTCCAAGAATCAAAAACTGCGTGTTTCTGGCACTTCCTAGTTGTTTTTACCTTGCAGGTCTTGTGAGGCTTTTACTCATTGTAGCACCATTATAAGGTAGAGACTCCTTTTGTCAGAAGGATTTTAAAAGAATTATAGTGGTCATGGTAGTTGACTCCCTTGCAACATTTCATCTTCAGATGATTAATCTAAGACAGTGGTTTTCAACTGGCTGTACATTAGAGTCACCTAGGAAATTTTTTAAACTCTGGGTGCCCTGGCTACACCCTAGACCAATTAAATCACAAGCTCTAGGGTTTGGGTCCAGAATTTTTTTTTTTTTTTTTTACATTTTCCCAGTGATTCCAGTGTGCAGTCGAGGCTGAGAAACTTTGATCTTGGGAATGCCATGACTTTTGCTTGTAACCAGTTTATGAATGAGCATGAGATCCAATTTTGGCCAACAAAATGCAAAGCAAAGACTGCAGGAAAGCTTTGGGAAAACATTTCCTTTTCCCCAAACAGATACAAGAAGTAAAGAGACTTATTAAAAAGCCTAAGGTTGAGAACATCTCTAAGAGACAGACAGAGCTGCCAAATCAGACAAAAGTGGGACCAAACCTTGGGCATGGAACATGCCCAACCTCTAAGATTCCAGTTATTCAAGATTATAAATTTTCTCACTGTATAAATAAAAAATCAGTGTTCCTCTTATTAGGAATTGAAACATTCTAGGTGACTTGCTCCAGATGGGAAATATTGATTTTACTCGTGGCTGCTGGCACTTGAGGTCTGTGGTTCTTGAGTCTGGCTACATGTTAGGATGGGTATCACTTTCAAAAATATGTGAAATCTTGAGCCCCACCCCAGACCTACTGAAGCAGAATCTTTGGGACAAAACCTAAGACTGTATTTTTACAAAGCTCACCAAAAGATGTAAACATGGTCAGGGGTGTTTGAAAATAATTACTTTTATAATAAAGAGAGAACATTTTTAAAAATACAGTTATTACATCATGCAAATTTGGATGGAAAGAATTTAAAACATTATCTAATATGACTTTATCACTGCACAGATGCAAATTTTGAGGTCCAGGGAGGTGAAATTATTTTCTCAAATAAAAACATTAGTTTCTTAATACATGTACAAAAGTTATGTCTAGATCTGTAATTTGGTTTTTCTGTAACTGAGTATTTCTCTTATTCTCAATCACTGGATTGGGATGTGGGTTTATAGATTGTGGACATTCTTCTTTAAACAAATGAGCTCAAAGACTACCTGAACTACATACTACAAGATACATTAATATATTGTTCAGCTAACATGTAACTTCTACCAGAGATTTGTTTCATGCCTTCTTGTGCTCAGAAATAGTATGAGTTAATTCCACTGGAATTTCTTTGCCCTTTGCTCTGCTGAGGTTGAATGTGGTTGGAAGCCAGAGGTCTAGGGGGAAAATTGCCAATAGTTGAAACAATATCTCCTGTCAAATTTGTTTGATCTCTTTGTGTTTTTTACCCTCTAGATTTGTCCTTGGATACTTTCCCCCTGCATTAGGATTCTTTAGCTTTCTACAGAGACCATTTTAAATAATTGACACCAAATGAAAATTGGTATTTAGGTTGGGGATTTCTTATCTCATATACTGACTTTTGTAGAATATTTTGTACACTGTATTTCCAGTGAAGAAAATTTGCCTCTACCTAGCCCTATACTAATAATTATTATTTTATAATAATGAATAGTATCGCATTTGGAATAGAGCTGGAAACGGACGTCTTCATCAATTAGGTTCACATTTATAGGTAAATTGTATGTGGCTACTAAATTGTAGTAATAGTTATGACAAACCTAGATGGTGTATTAAAAAGCAGACATCACTTTGCCGACAAAGGTCCGTATAGTCAAAGCTGTGGTTTTTCTAGTAGTCAGGTATGTGAGAGTTGTGACCATAAAGAAGGCGGAGCACCAAAAAATTGAGGCTTTCAAACTGTGGTGTTGGAGAAGATTCTGGAGAGTCCTTTGGAGACCTAGGAGATCAAACCAGTTAATCCTAGGGGAAATCAACCCTGAATATTCATTGGAAGGACTGATGTTGAAGCTCCAATATTTTGGCCACCTGATGTGAAGAGCTGACTCATTGGGAAAGACTCTGATGCTGGGAAAAACTGAGAGCAAGAGGAGAAGGGTCTGATAGAGAACGAGATGGTTGGATGGCATCACTGACTCAATGGACATGAGTTTGAGCAAACTCAGGGAGATGGTGATGGACAGAGAAGCCTGGCATGCTGCCGTTCATAGGGTCACAAAGAGTTGGACATGACTGAGAGACTGAACAACAACAACTAAATGGCAACCCACTCCTGTATCCTTAGCTGGAAAATCCCATGGACAGAGGAGCCTGGTAGGCTATAGTCCATGGGGTCTCAATGAGTGAGACACGACTGAGAGACTGAGCATGCATAACTGGCAAAGTTCAGCATGTTGTTTCTGAAAAGTAGTAGTATACGCCTTTTCCACAGTCAGTGTAAACTCTGATGTTATCAGGGTGAAACTGTGGCTCTTTGGACAGCCCTGCTATTTATGGATTCCTTACCAGCTCAGAATCTGAAGTGTGAATATGAAGGGGTTCTCTGCTCTTCATATTTGGGTTACCTTAGAGCACAATGCACAGTGGTTTGGGGCTATGGAAATGGAGGATTTATGCTCCTATACATCTAATATAGATAATAAAATAATTTTAAATTATATATATATATGCTGCTACTGCTGCTGCTGCTAAGTCACTTCAGTCGTGTCCAACTCTGTGTGACCCCATAGATGGCAGCCCACCAGGCTCCCCCGTTCCTGGGATTCTCCAGGCAAGAACACTGGAGTGGGTTGCCATTTCCTTCTCCAATGCATGAAAGTGAAAAGTGAAAGTGAAGTTGCTCAGTAGTGTCCAACTCTTAGCAACTGCATGGACTGCAGCTTACCAGGCTCCTCCATCCATGGGATTTTCCAGGCAAGAGTACTGGAGTGGGGTGCCATTGCCTTCTCCAATAGAGAG
>NW_011494898.1:291030-333644 GCF_000754665.1 Bison bison bison
TATATATATATATATATATATATATATAAATTTAAAGTATTAGTACTTTGTTTCTGTTCTCCCATTTCTAAGATTTTGTCTTTTTTCCCCTTAAGAGCTAATCTCTAGGAGATTTGAGATACTAAAGCTCAACATACTGGTCATAAAGTGGGAAAACTGATAGAAGCCAGAAAAGGAAGCCCATTCTGTTTCATCCCTTTAGGTACTTTGGAAACTTTATATAAGTAAAAGTAATAGGATAAAGTGAGAAAGTTTGGAAAATACTCAAAAGAGTAAAACTTTAAGGTATTTAAAAATTTGGTACAGCAATACTTTTGCATGAAAAACAATATAACCTCTGTGATAGCAAGAGTTAAGTCTAAATTAATGTTTCCCAAAGTACAGTCTGCAGAACAATAATTATGCAGGGTACAAAATAAAGTTACATGAAAAAATTTAAGTGAGTAGCTTGGGGGAAATGAGTTAAATGGGATTTTTCAAAGTCTTCAATACTTTACTACAGAGTGTGAACATCCAAAAACGAAGTTCTAATCTGCCACGTTTTCCAAACATATTTGAGCATGTGATTTTTTTCAATGAAGCATTTTGCAGGAGTGAAGTTGATCTGTATCCATCTGTGTTATCTCCAGGACCACGATAAAGACTTCTCTGAGGTGTTGGAGTGGATTTCTGAAAATGGGAGAGAAGAACCAGAGGCTAAAGGCTGGAATGCACAATGCAATATTCCTGCAGATAATGAGCATCAGAATAGCCCACAACACAGCCTTGACACTCGTGTATATCAGTAACACAGGGCTGCTGTTCCACCATCCTGAAGATTCACTGGTTCCACTCAGTTACAAAAAAAGTTATCTACACTTTCTTTTTGGAACTTGACCTAATTTTTCATTAAAAGGCCTACTTTTATTTAAATACACAACACCCTCCTCCCCAAAAACAGGCTACTTAATGCCTTCCCAACAGTAGTCATGTTTCCAATCAGTATCCAACAATTGAGCTCATTTTGTTGCTGTTGCTGATGTCATGAATTTTTCAGCCAACTTTCCTATGAAGAGCTGGCTCTCAACCATATTAACTAGAAGCTGCAAAAGAGGATCAAAATGAGGTGCCTCTTTCTGACTTTGGCTTTCTCTTCCAGCATTAAAATGATAACCATCATTTATTGAGCTTTGTACTATTAAGCACCTCTGTACTGCCTCTTCTCTTTAAAACAAGCTGTGGAAGTAGCTATTATTATCTTCACTTTACAAGTGAAGAAGCTGAATCTTGGAGGGTTTAAGCAACTTGTCAAGATAACTAGTTGTCTCCCAATAAGTCTGTACTTCAATAGAAGTTGAAGAAAGCATATTGATGATTCAGAAGGTCAATAACAAGAAACAAATTAATTTGTAAACATTTAAGAAGTCAAAAGTGGCAGCTACTTCCCTCTTTAATTTGGTAAAAACCTAAATCCTCTGTTCTTTTAAATGGCCAATTACAGCAAACTACAAAACTGATCAAATCCAGTGTGTGTGTGTGTGTGTGTGTATTAGGACGGATAAATGACCAAATATCTGAATTATTTTTGTAATCAAAACCTTGTACTTATAAGCTGGTAAGCCAACCATGGGAGAAAAGTCCAAATATAAAATTAATGCAATAATGGTGTTTATGTTTTTATTACCCCATAATTATATCATTCCTGTGATTGTTTTTCTTTTCATGCTGGCCTATAAAATGTTGCTGCCTCAACCTGTTTTAAACATCTACATCTGTAGGATTAGGACCAGTGATGTTTTGCCAGTTTCCATGAAAAAGAAGCCAGATGTACTGAACCCATCTTCTTTGATAGTTACAGTCCTTCATTAATATGACACCTGGCACTCTCAGCTTATTCTTTTTAGTGGACTTGTCATGGTCTTTAAATAAAAATATGTTTTCTGTAATGAGAAATATGTCATAAAATTGATTATTCTGCTGGTCTTTATACTTTGCTGTCATAATTTACATTAGTTATCCTCTTACTGTAAATAGTGATTTATTGTAAAGTTAAGATTGCTTATTTTTGAAAGTGAAAGTGTTAGTCACTCAGTTGCGTCTGATTCTTTGCAACCCCATGGACTATAGCCCACCAGGCTCTTTTGTCCATGGGATTCTCCAGGCAAGATACTGGAGTGGGTAGTCATTCCCTTCTCCAGGGAATCTTCCTGACCCAGAGATTGAATCCAGATTTCCTGTATTGCAGGCAGATTCTTTACCATCTGAGCCACCCGGGAAGCCCTTGCTTATTTTTAGGTTTACTTATTCAGATAAAATTTTTCATATGATCTTTTTCATTGCTATCAAATCATTTATTCCAAAGACATTTTTTATTTGTCCTTATTCACTTTGCACTATTTCAAATTCTGCTGAAATTCATGTTAAAGTATAGAGATATAATTAACTCTAGGCTTGGCAATTAGTGGGTGGTTATTTTTTTTTTCATTCTCACAAAAAGATTATCAAATTCCTATAAATGCCAAGTTTTCAATATGATCACATTTCTCAAAGTCCACTTGCTAGCAAGTTTTTAGGACTCAGTTTCTTACATTAAGTGAAATATGTATGCCTGCATAAGTGAAAAGTGTCCTACCTAATATATCATTAACTTTAAAAATGCATTCCAGTATACATTAGGTAAAATTCTGTTTGATTCCACTTATATGACATACCTAGAATAGTAAAATTCCTAGAGTCAGAAAGTACACTGGTAGATGCCAGAGGCCGGGGGTGGGAAGGTGAGGGAGAGAGGATGGGGAGTTAATGTTTAATGGGGACAGAGTTTCAGTTTAGAAAAATTTGGGAGATGGATGATGGTGAGATTTGCACAACAGTGTGAATGTCCTTAGTGCCACTGAACTGTCCAGCTAAAATGGTTAAAATAGTATATTTTATGTGACTTTTATCACAATTTAAAAAAGTATCCTACCTAAAAATTTTAGGTTTGTATCTAGAAACAAAAAATTGTGACCAAAAACTGTACTAATTTGAACCATCCATATCTACTATCAATTAAAAAACACGTTGGAATAAATAAGTATTTAACAGTATATCTGTATTTCTTTCTGGCATGACCCAAATACTACCAATTATTTTAAATTTAAATTATCTATTAAAATACCTTTAGCCTTTGCCTCAGAATTATTTTCACTATTTTAAAAATACAAAATACTAAAATTGTTAGTAGATAGAGCCTGTTAAAGTTGGCCTCTGGGTTTGTCTATTCTGCTTGGAAATGTTCCAGACCACTCTGACTTTGACCTTGTAATCCAGTATTTGCCAGTCAAAGCAGCACTGTGTAAACCATCCTGTGGCTCTTCCTTGACCTACATCTCAGCAGCTTGACTACTCTCCCGTCAGCCCTCCCCTCCCCGCAGCAGTGAAGGGCAATGAGTACAGTTCCGTGACTTCTCCTTTGATTTTATAATCAAATGATCCTGGGGGAACACAGGCCCTGGACCAAATGTAGAGATGACCATGGTCTAGATCTATGCTGCTCATTTACGGTCTACCTCAGTGTGTAGTCCACGGACAACTTATAGCTGAATACACATCTGATGATTGTTCAAAATGTAGATCCCTGGGTCCCACTCCAGATGTACTAGACTCAGGGAAACTCTCTGGAGTCTGCAAATTTAACAGGCTCCCCAGCTGTTTCTCATGCACACTGAAGTTCAAGCATGGTGTTCAAATCTGACCATTCTAGATGGTTAGACTCACTTTACTGCATGTGCTGCAAAAAAAAAAAAAAAACACACATATATTGGAGACATCTATGAAGATGGCAAAACAAGGAGACCTTTCAGTCTCTTCTAAAGAAATTCCCCTGAAATAGTTATGAAACTGTTAAAACCAAAAAATGTCCTAGGCAAGAATAATAAATGCCAAATTTAAGTACATACTAAGATATGACATTTTATAAGTATTTAAACCTCAAAAAACATTTTTAACTCTAAAATGGAATTATTATTCCCACATCATGAAGTGTGGGTTAATCACTCAGTCATGTCTGACTCTTCGCAACCCCATGGACTGTACCGTTTGCCAGGCTCCTCTGCCAATGGAATTCTCCAGGCAAGAATACTGGAGTGGGTAGCCATTCCCTTCTCCAGCGAATCTTCCTGACCCAGTGACTGAACCCAGGTCTCCCGCATTGCAGGCCTATTCTTTACCATCTAAGTCACCAGGGAAGCCCTTTTCATAAAGGGATTGTGAGGATTAAACAGTAAGGCAAATAGACAAGTTATCATAGCACTGGCTATATAGGCAGCACTTAAAAATTGTCCACACTTGTTCACTTTCCCCACTAAGATTTTTGTCAATTTCTGCCCATCCCAAGCTAGGTGTACAAGCTGAACATTTGCGGACACTACACTACTGAGGTCTGAGCCACCTCCTTAAGAGTCAGTAGGGTTTGATATTATTCTGAGATCCTAAACCCCAAATTTTTAGGGCATTAGTTTCAGAGAACTTACACTTCTGTACTGATTGCTGGTGTTTACACAAATCTACCCTGCCTTCCACCTATTTTTTTATATCCACCCAGAACCCTCCCAGGAACTATGATTCAGGTACTTTTCAGACACCAACTATTACTAAGGCCTAGAAGCCCCTGCTGAGACCTCTTGATCCCTTACATGTCAACAACACTAGTCTAAGACTCACACTCACTGCCCTACTGAGGCTCCATCCTGCTGACTCCAGTCTATGGAGGAATTCTCCTGTGGGTCCCAGTTCCCAGTCATTTCCTTGCTGGCCACAAGTACTCTCCCTCTCCTCCCAGAATGTGTCATATCTTGGAATGTTGTTGTTCAGTCTCTAAGTCACATCCAATTCTTTGTGACCCCATGGCCTGTAGCACGCCAGGTCTCCTTGTTCTTCACCATCTCCCAGAGTTTGCTCACACCATGTCTGCTGAGCCAACAATGCCATCCAAACATCTCATCCTCTGTCACTCCCTTCTCCTCTTGCCCTCAGTCTTTCCCAGCTTCAGGGTCTTTTCCAATGAGTCAGTTCTTCACATGAGGTGGCCCAAGTATTGGAGCTTCAGCTTCAGCATCAGTCCTTTCGATGAATATTCAGGACTGATTTCCTTTAGGATGGTTTGGTTTGGTTTCCTTGCTGTCCAAGGGACTCTCCAGAGTCTTCAGACCACAATTTGAAAGCATCAATTCTTCAGTGCCCAGCCTTTTTTACGGTCCAGCTTTCACATTTGTGCATGACTACTGGAGAAACCACAGCTTTGACTATATAGACTTTTGTCAGCAAACTGATGTCTCTGCTTTTTAAAATGCTGTCTAGATTTATCATAACTTTTCTTCCAAGGAGCAAGCATCTTCATTTCCTGGCTATAGTCACCGTCTACAGTGATTTTGGATTCCAAGAAAATAAAATCTGTCACTGATTCTACTTTTTTCCCCCATCTATTTGCCATGATGATGGGACTGGTTGCCATGATCTTAGTTTTTTGAATGTTCAGTTTTAAACCAGTTTTTTCACTCTCATCTTTCACCCTCATCAAGAAGCTCTTCAGTTCCTCTTTGCTTTCTACTATTAGGGTGGTATCATCTGCATATATGAGGTTATTGATATTTCTCCTGGAAATCTTTTTTCCAGCTTGGGATTCATACAGCCTGGCATTTCGCATTATGTACTCTGCATTTAAGTTAAATAAGCAGGGTGACAATATACAGCCTTGATGTACTCCTTTTCCATTTTTGAAAAAGGCCATTGTTCCATGTTTGGTTCTAATTGTTGCTTCTTGACCTGCATACAGGTTTCTCAGGAGGCAGGTAAGGTGGTCTGGCATTCCCATCTTTTTAAGAATTTTCCACAGTTTGTTGTGATCCACAAAGTCAAAGGCTTTCGTGTAGTCAATGAAGCAGATGTTTTTCTGGAATTCCTTTGCTTTCTCTATGGCCCAACAGATATTGGCAATTTGATCTCTGGTTCCTCTGCCTTTTCTAAATTCAGCTTGAACATCTGAAAGTTCTTGGTCAGGTACTGCTGAAGCTTGAAGGACTTTGAACACTACCTTGTTAGTCTGTAAAACAAGCCCAGTTGTACGGCAATTTGAAAATTCTTTGGCATTGCCTTTTTTGGAATTGGGAGGAAAGCTGACCTTTTCCAGTCTTGTGGCCACTGTTGAGTTTTCCAAATTTGTTGTCATATTGAGTGCAGCACTTTAACAGCATCACCTTTTAGGATTTTAAATAGTTCAGCTGTAATTCTATCACCTCCACTAGCTTCATTCATAGTAATGCTTCCTACAGGAAAAGACCATGATGCTGGGAAAGACTGAAGGCAAAAGGAGAAGAGGGTGGCAGAGGATGAAATGGTTAGATTGCTCAGATTCATGTCCATTGAGTTGGTGATGATAAGTCTGGAAGATAGTGAAGAACAGGGAAGCCTGGTGTGCTGCAGTCCACGTGGCCGTGAAGAGTAGGACATGACTTAGAGAATGAACAACAACAACGTTTCCTAAGGCCCACTCGACTTCACACTCCAGTATGTGTGGCTCTAAGTGAGTGACCACACCATTGTGGTAATCAGGTCCTTAAGACCATTTTTTGTATAGTTCTGTGTATTCCTGCCACCTCTTCTTAATCTCTTCTGCTTCTGTTAGGTTCTTGCCTAACTAAGCTTGGAATGTAGCCATCACTTTCTACTAGCCTCCACATGTAATGGGAGACACTGAACATACACCATCTCTTGCCCTTCAGCCCCTCTCCGCCTTGCTCCTCTACTTACACACGGTCTTTCCTCTAGCTTTGATTCAGTTTCCTTTCATATTTATTTGCATCATAGACTAATCAAATGAAAATTAATACCAAAAAAGTGCCAGCACAGACTATGATAAAAGTCTAAACTGTGTGAAATCTACAAGCATCTAAACCAGGGGGAAAATGCCTGTTACAACTTACTATGGAAAGAGCCAAAATCAGGTTATTTTCAGATTTCTTTTGTGTAAGCACCAACTCTGAAAGAGTTGTCACAGAGTGGTAAGTATATCTCTCTCAAGGAAAAAATAAAAGACTCAGGAGTTTTATAACAAAACAAGCTGGGTATAAAGGAAAATAGGATACTATCTGATTCCGAACATTTCAGAAATATACCACTTGAGTGTTTTGTTTTATTTTATGAAAAAGGGAAGCATAAAATGAATCTGAATACTGAATAATATTTTCCCATTTCTAATATATTTTCAGGGCTATGTTTCCATAGACAGCTAGAAGGGAGAAACAATAGCCACTTGAGAAGAAGTTTCTGCTTTTTGTTAGTCTTGGTGTCTTTTATTCCCATATATATGTTTCGGAAAAAGATGATAAGTATGTCCTCTAGTCATATTTTGAATACATTTTCAACTGATAACAGGGTTAAATGCTATTTCAGAGTTTCATTGACTCCATGGAAGCTGAATATATAAATCCAGTTTATAGCCAGAAATAGTTTTATTGCCAGTTTCCTCAGAATTCAGTCTAGAAGAGTCAGCTAAGAAATTTTCAGCTAGGAATTCCATTTTATAAATTAAGAAACTGAGCTTAGAGAAGTTTTTATCTTTTTAAAGAAATTTTTCTTAGAATATAGTTGACTTAAAATGTTTTATTAGTTTCTGCTCTTTAGAAAAGTGCATCAATTATACATATACATACAGTCACTCTTTTTTAGATTCTTTTCCCATATAAGTCATTACAGAGTATTGAGAATAGGTCCCTATGCTATATAGTAGGTCCTTATTAGTTATCTATTTTATATATGGTAGTGTGTATATGTCAGTCCCAGTATCCCAGTTTACCCCTTTCCCATTTCCTCTCTCATAACCATGTTTGTTTGCTACATCTGTGACTCTATTTCTGATTTGTAAATAAGTTCATTTGTCCCCATTTTTTAGGTTCCACATGTAAGTGATATATGATATTTATCTTTCTCTATTCGACTTATTTCACTCAGTATGATAATCTCTAGGTCCACCCACGTTGCTGCGGATGACATTATTTCCTTCCTTCTTGTGGCCGAGTAATATTCCACTGGATATATATTCCACGTGGATAACTTATTAGTGTTAAGTCACAACAATAGTGAATGGAAGAAACAGGTTCAAACTTTGCCTTTATGACACCAGCGTTGGTAGCTTTGACTCCTTTGTTGTCACTGCCATACTGAACGGGGAACACAAACATGCCCTATGTCTTGTGCCCAGAATGAGATTAATTTACATGCAGAATCTTCTCATGGAACTCCTTTGCTACCCAAAGTGATCTTAATTAATGTTTGTTCTGATTATGCAGTAAATTCAGGGGTGCAATGTCATCTGAGCTGCTAAAGAGCATGAGATGCAAAGCCCTTTACACATTGTATTGAAAGTATATGCTGATAAATTACAGACCTTCCCTGTTAGCCTATGACCATTTTGAAGGCATAATATTTCCTTACCTCTTTGTTAATGGAATCTATTACTATATATAACCAAAAATTGCCAATTTTGTAATGAACCTTTAAGATAAGAAAGGGAAACCTGCCCATAGTATTTGTGAAGTACTGGGACAAATGAAAACTTGCAGTTCGTGGTCTTCCCCCGTCTTTTCCCTCATCCTCTGCCCACTTCCATACTAAGTTTTAAGGGCCCTTGAAACTTGTATGGGGACACTCCAATCTGTAATGTTAAAGGTCTGTCTATAACTCATGAAAATAGACCTCATTTGGCTATTTATCAGGCCTGGGATGTGTCCAGTGACATCACAGTGTCCCTTCAGAAGGACCAGGGAGTATGCTCATGCAGCCCTAGAGTAGGGCTTGGGTTCACTTGGGACAGAGAACTCTGAAGACCTGTGTATCAATACCGTGTCTAGCAGAGGGATGCATAGTGTCTGGTTAGGCCTAGCTTTCCTGATCCCGTTAACTCTTAGGACTAGGGGAGGGACATAGTGTAGGAAGGTTTTAAAGTGTAGGATATAAATATGGTACTGAATCTTGCTATGACCTACTTTACAGAATGAGGAAATGAAAACTCGGAATCTTTATGTGCCTCATTCAGACTCAAACTAGTGAGAAGATCTGAACCAATGACTTCTAATGTCAAATCCAAGACATTTTCCACTATACCAGCTGTATGTTGTGTTTCTATAGGGAATAGTAACAAATTATCCGGAATATTTAAGAGCAACATATTCTCTCTTAACTTTTCTTTGCAGGCAAGGCTGGATTCTCCCTCTGGACATCATCAAAAGGTTCTTGACAACTTTATAACCTTTGGGCCTCTGACCTCTAAAGCAGAGAACGGGGCTGATCAAGTGATAGTAAATTTGTAAGGGCTTCTGTCTCTTGTGGAGCAGAACTGTCAAAAGTGATGCTTGTTGTGTTGAAAGAAAACTGAAGTTTTGTAAGAGCTGTAACTAGAGATTTCTTCTTATCATAATATGTCACTCATCCCAGTTGGTTTCCAGTCTGGATGGGATTGTGGGAAATGAACATTTTCTTTCTTAGCAATTACAAAGACCAAATTGAGGATCAAGGAGTTCTTAAGACTAGCATTTCTGTGTTCTAACTAATTTTCCATTAAATTAACTTTATTTAGTTAGGTTATATTGTAAATATAGAGGATAATATTGTAAAATGTCAGGAAAGACTAATACTTAAACAAGCTTTCATGTTTTATTTTAATTCACTCTGTGACAGAAGCCTTCTCTAAATTGAAGATAATTAATTACTAGTCTTTTATTATTATTATTATCATTTATATGGTAAAGAATCTGCCTGCCATGCAGGAGGCCTGGGTTCGATCCCTGGTTCAGGGAGATCCTCTGGAGAAGGAAGTGCTAACCCACTCCAGTATTCTTGCCTGGAGAATCCCATGGACAGAGGAGTCCTGTGGGCTACAGTCCATGGGGTAGAGAAGAGTCGGACACAACTGAGTGACTTTCACACACACACGTTATTATCATTACTACAATTTATTGAGTATGTTCTGGAAGTCAGTGTCAAGTACTTTACATACACTTTTCTCCAAGCACAATTGAGAATTTTTTTTAAGTAAAGAAAATGGGGCTCAAAATTCTCAAGTACACTCATCTAAGGCCCCTGCTACTAAGCTAAGAGAGGTTAAGTGGGAATTCTAAGCCAGGCCTGTTTCCCTTCCCTAGTTGTTTGCCTTTTATTTTTAAAAATCTACCTAATGGAGATCAAATTTGTGGTTTAACTTTATTCACCAATCTATTTGAGATCCTAGTTGATAGTTTGATTGCAAGGAAGAATGGATAATATTTACATTATTAACCCTAGGAGAAGATGGTATTTCTCATGCAATTTTACACCCCTACATGTGTATTCACAATATTAATACTTTGGGGAGAAGATTTTCTTTGACATCTGCCTCGACTATCTAAAAGAGAATGAGGATCCTTAAAGAATAAAGACAGAGTACTAGGCCTATGTTTGGGAAACAGGGGTTGAGATTTGTGAGCCTAATATATATTGTGTTGGCCAGATAGTTCTTTCAAGATTTTCATAACATCTTATGGAAAAACCCGAATGAACTTTTCCGTCAACCCAATGTATGTTAAGTTACTAAACATCATGGTGTTTAAACACATGTTGCTAAACACCATGGGATACGTAAGCAGCTCTTCATGTGTGTGTTGGTGCCGAATCTGAGCAGGTGGTAGGTTCCCTTCTAAACCTTCCGGGCTGTGCCATAAATCCCAGGAAGGTGACCTGTGACCTACGTTTCTTGGTTATTTCTGTTTTCAGCTCATCCTAGTGATTAGTTGGAAGATCTCACAGTGACTGCTGGTCACAGGAGCTTCCCTGCCATGCAGTCCCTCTGCCCTTCTGGAAGCGTGTCTCCCATCTTCTAAAGTAAGTCATTTTTCCCTTAGGGAACCAAATCCAAACACTAGAACTTCTCTCGCAGCCTGTAATTAAATCTGGCGGTCAGGTCAGCAGTGCCAGTGGGTCAGGAAAGAGAAGAAAAAGGAAGGGGAAGAAGTGGCATTTGTTTCTTGGCTGGTGCTGGTGCTTCTCTGAGAGGGAGGCTCTGGCAGCCGTACAGTGATGTCCCTGTGCCCAGAATATTCGTGCTTGTTCAGAGCCTGCCAGCTGGCTCCACAATGGTTCTTCCCAATCAAGGGCTTTCGTGTTCACTCAGCACTGGAGGTTGAAGCACTTTCCTGGTGGTCCATCGCTGCCCAAAGATCTTTTCTGCACTCACCACCTCAGATTATAACACAGCCGAGCTTTTTATAGGTTAACGTGCAGCACAATTGCTTGAAGGGCTTGTTAAAATAAGACCCCTGGACCCCTCCCCGCCGCCCTGCACAGGTATTCCGGTTTAGTGAGGCCTGAGAACTTGCATGTCTAACAACTCCCAGGTAATACAGATGCTGTTTGTTTATAGCTACTAAGGCTTCAGGTGGTCAAGGGAGGAGAAATGAGTTGAGATGAAGTGTCTAAAGACTAGAAAACAAAGTGTCTTAGCGAAGATACATAAGCACTCTGTGGTGTCTTCAACATAAAATCTTCTCCATAATTTGCTTTAAAACATAGTTGAGGCTATCATTTATATCAACAATTGAGTAAGGAAATACTGTCCCTTTTCAAATTACATGGCATGAAATGCATGGATCTCTCAAGTCTACAGTTTGATGAATTTTCACGAATGCACACATCCACTGTGATGAATAAGCTTGTAAGATATAGAACATTTCCATCTCGACAGAAAGTTCCCTCATGCCCCTTCCTAGTAAATCTCTTCCTACTCCTCCCTTCCAGTAAAACACTATTTTGATTTAGTTAACAAAAAGTAGTTTTCTTGTTCTAGAACTTCATATAAATGGAAAAATACAATATATACTCTTTTGTGTCTTGTGTATTTTGCTTTGATCAGCGTATTTTTGAGACTTATCATGCTATTGCACATTCAACAGGTGCTCCGTTTTGTTACTTAATAGTGTTCCAGTGTATTAATATACTAAAATTTGTTTATCAATTCTCCTATTGATGAATGTTCTGGCTGATTCTAGTTTTAGGCCATTTGAGTAAAACTGACATGAACATTCTTGTCTAAGTCTTTCCATAGATCAGGGAGTAGGTATATTTAATGTTTTTCAAAGTGATTACATCATTATACACACACAGAGAACTTCTAATCCTTTCCAGTATTTCATGTTGTCAAGTTTTAAAATACCAGCCATTCTGCTGAGTATGTAGTAATACTATTACTAAAACCAAGCTCATACTGCTTGCCACATGACAGGGCAAGAAATTGAGAGATAGGTTATTGAAGCAAGAAACTCTCAGAAAGCCAGCAGACCAAGAAGATGGTGGACTAGTGTCCCAAAGAACCATCTTCCCTAAGTTGAAATTCAGGCTTCTTTTGACTAAAAGGGGAGGGTGTAAAGTCCTTGTTCTGGCCATCCCCTCATAAAGGGGAGGGAATATGTTAATTTCTTCCTCTCTGCAGCCATTCACAGATGGACCTGGTCAGGAAGATTCCAGTGAGCTAAACAAAAGTACTTTAGCTTACCACTCACTACTTGGGAGGCAGGGTTCCCAGAGATGGGCATTATTATGATAAGCTTATAGGTAATACCCTTTTAGTGATTAATTTGTAATATAATACAAAGTTTCTTCCTTATTACAGTATCCAATTGTGATTTAGTTTACATTTTCCTGATGACTAATGATGTTGCTTTTTTATACAGTTCGATATAGACAATAAGATGCAAACAGCCAACTCATTGGAAAAGACTCTGATGCTGGGAAAGACTGAAGGCAGAAGAAGAGAATGACAGAGGGTGAGATGGTTGGATGGCATCACTGATTCAATGGACATGAACTTGGGCAAACTCCAGGAGATGGTGAGGGACAGGAAGGCCTGGCATGCTGCAGCCCAAGAGTCAGACACGACTCAGAGACAGAACAACAACAATGATGTTGAGTATTTTTTGTTATATTTTATGACTACTCACATACCTTTCTTTTCAGATTTTCTGCCTAATTTAAGTACTTTGGACTGCTTGGCTTTTTATTATTGAGTTCATTATGTATTATAATTATAAATCTTCAGTTAGATATATATAACATAAACATTTCTGCAATTGTGTGATTTTTCAATTTCTTAAAGGTATCTTTTGATGAACAATTTATAATTTTGATAAACTCTATTTAATTTTTTTATAGCTAGTATTTTTGTGTCCCTTGTAAGAAATCTTTGTCACAAACATATTCTCCTATATTTTCTCTTTCTATGAGTTTTGCAATTTTAGCTTATTTGATACCTCCAAATGAATTTTGGTATATGGTGCAAGTTGGCAACTTTTACATGACTCCTTTTTGTCTTCAATACCAGGAACATCAGAGTCTAATTTTGAAGTTAATTATGGCCATAATGTTGGGCTTCCCTGGTGGCTTAGATGGTAAAGAGTCTGCCTGCAATGTGGGAGACCCAGATTCCATCCCTGTGTCAGGAAGATACCCTGGAGAAGGAATGGCAACCCACTCCAGTATTCTTGCCTGGAAAACTCCATGGACAGAGGAGCCTGGCAGGCTACAGTCCATGGGATTGCAAAGTGTTGGACACGACTAAGTGACTAACACATGGCCAAAATGTTAACTTTTATGGTTATCATATTTGTATTCTTCTTTTCTTTACTGCTTATTTTCTATTTTAATTTTTTATTCTCATTGTATATTACTTTTACTTAAGAGGGGAAGTATTTATAAGTGTTTATACTTATATTAAATAAGTAGGATTCCCTTATTTATCCTAGTAGATAATTAGACTTAAAGTTTGCTACTTAGTATTTTCTTCTGTTGTAGAATATCAAGAACAGTGGAGGCCCCAAGTAAAGGTCATCTTTGGATAATATTCACCCAACTGAATGAGAAATATTTAATGAAATTCAGATTAATGTCTCCTGTAATCAGTGTGGGGCAGTTTCTTTTACCTGTCAAAGAATTTCCCTGATCCATCTCACCTGTGTTTGGTTTTGGTCCAAATGCCCAGAATTCCTGATGCTGGGAAAGACTGAGGGCAAGAGGAGAAGGGGACAGCAGAGGATGAGATGGCTAGATAGCATTATTGACTCAATGGACATGAGTTTGAGCAAACTCAGCGAGATAGTGAAGGACAGGGAAGCCTGGCGTGCTGCATGCAGTTCATGGGGTCGCAAAGAGTAGGGCACAACTTAGCAACTAAACAACAACAACGCCATCAGTCAGGCTTCTATCTGCTCTTTTTGGTCAGGAAGATAAAGTTAAAAAGGATGTGTTTTGTCTCACCATGCCTTATCTCAATGTTAATACACCTGTGTTTGCAGTACAGTACAAGGAAGAATGAGAATATGAGTCAGATGCATGACAATATATTTTCTCTTAGCAAATAAGACAAGTGTGCTGGCCCACCTGTCTTTCCACCAGTATTGCCTTACCACCGAATAATCAAACTCCATCGTCCAGAGCCATATATTTACATATCATTTATTTACAACTCTGTTTAGTGTATCAGTAAGATTTTTCATAGGCTTCAACATAATTAAGGCAAGCTATTTACCATGCCAGATACCAAGCCCGACAGCTTTGTTTTCTAGCCAGCCTCTCTCTCTTTCAAAGAAAACTTAGTAGAATGGAATTAAGTAGAAGTGATGCTGTTAGATCATTTTAAATCTTTTGTAATTTATAAGAAAGTAGAAATAAGGTCTTTGTAAACATTGGCACTTCATTAGTAATGCATTTCTTGTCATACACTTCACAGTCTACTGTGGTATACTAGGATGTCTGGACTCTCCTTTGAGTTACTGACTGATTACTTGCTGAAAACCTTTTTCTCATGTATGGACTCTCTGGTCTGCCATTTATCTTCTGCTTTCCTATTTCTCTGAAAATTATCACTCCATACATTGAACTTTGAAAAAAAGCCTTAGAGAAGGTTCACTGATTCTGAAGAAATAAGTTTGGCACTAGTTCTTGGAGAATAAGGTAGAGTGACCGTGCATAGAATTCAGCGTCCACCATAAGAAGAATTGATCTGCTGCTTTTCCTGGGCAATTTAAAGGAGACTGAGAGAAAATGCATACGGTCAAAACAGGCAAGAGATAGAGGGATTTCATTTCCAGGAGCTAGAGATTTGGGAGGACTCACCAGCAGTTGTGGTAGAAATAGTATAACATAGAAGTCTGATGTGCTCAAGATCTAGAGCAGGTTCCTGTTCCTAATTCACTTTACTACCTGAAAAACAGAGGAGGACTAAGAAATTCTAAGTGTGTGCTGTTTATCAGACATTCAAATACGTAATTTTAATTAAATTCTTCAAGGCATGCCTAGCAGTTAAGCGTTATCATCCCCATTCCACAAAAGACAACACCAAGCCTCAGAAAGTTTAAGTAACTTATCCAAGTTTACACGGTTACTAAGACAGAATTCAAGCCTGATTGCAAAATTCAAGCGCTTGTACGAAACCATGCTGGCTGCTTGAGCTTCAGTCTGTTCATGAGTAAAGGGAAGGAGTTGCTAGCAGAGGCTTTCTGATGTCTCTTTGGTCTTTAGCGCGCTCTCATTTTGCATACATAGGGACATGAAGGCTGTAAGAGATAGGAGTAATAGAAATATACAATGTGCTTTAGCTTCTGGCACAATTTTCCTTCTAACATAGTGTTATCTTCCAAAATTACAAAAGGAATGAATGTCAAAATCCAAAGTTATAAGAACATACGACTTCAGATTTAGAACCAAAACAGCAATAGAAATGCTACATATTCATTCTCTCCATACTTTGTGGAAAAGACCTTTAAAAATAAAAATATAAGTTACACAATGCAACAATCAGCACATCAATTATTAAAATTATCAGATTAAAAACTTGGTCATCATGAGGTTTCAAATCTGACTCATTATTTTTAAACTGAAAAATAATAAAGCTTTTAGAAATGACTGTCTTATTTTACTCCACTTTTCAAAGTGCTTTATGTTTTGACTGAAAGCATTAGACTTGTCCAAATATTTCCCACATGATTACTGGCTGGGAAAATGGAATGAAAGCCAGAAAGAAGGAACCAGGTATAATACTCATTTCCAATGAGAAGTAACCAAGAGCAACAACATTATAGGCAAATGGATGGTTTTCTTTCTACACTGAAATGTACTTCTAAACACAATGTTGAACATAAAACTAACTGATAATAAACTTGGGAGGCAACCTCTTTTGGGGAAAATTCTTACATGAACATTTCCTAGATATCATGATTCCTATCATCGTTTCTAACATGAGAAACTAATGTGACAATTATACTATTCTACACAAATGTGATCAAAGAAAAGGGGAAGGTAGGCTTTATTTTTATAAATAAAAGATAAACTTTTTGTCAGTCTCTGAGTTAGGTTTTCAAAGGAGCTGGATTTTCTCTTTATTACTAGTTGAGTCTTGGTTTTCTAAGTTGTTGCTATTGTTTTATGAAAGATGGCATTTTTCTTTTTCCCCTTTGTCCAGTATTTATGAATCCTCTATTAGGAGTTTGGAGCAATCAAATGACCCAGCAGAAAACTGTCGGAGCTGTAAGTTTTTCGGCTGGGAGCTTCACATCTGAACGTTCCCATACGTTTTATCAAATCTCCAGAATGTATCTAAGGTTCACGCTTCCATTACTCCTATATGATGAAGCTAAGCGATGTTTAAAAGCATTATTTTATTATATTTGAAACAAAACAAAACAAAACACCACATATTTGGGTATTTTACTTAAAAGTGTTGGCAATCTAACATGATACTTCACAGTGTAAAGAGGAAGTACTTCTTTTTTCTTTTCCTTGCACTAAGTAGGCTAAAGATTGTAGGTTGTTGTTAATGATACTTAAATCTAATTTTAAGCAGATACTCAGTTTACATCTTAAAAACATTCAAATGATACAGCTAATTCCTATTCACATTCAAAGATAGTATCCCATTGCAAAGAATAAGAGCTTAATTTGTAAATTCTCCGGTCCCACAGCCTGCTAAACCAGGGGCTAAAGACTAGACTTGCCTAAACTCGCAGAAAGGGAGAAAACTGCAGAGGGCTGCAAAGGGAACGAGGCGCTTTTGTTCTGGTTGGATGGGGAGAGGGGGGACAGGTCAGGCATAGCTTTCTTGTCTTTCTTCCCCATTCACTTGGGACAGGGGCTTTTACCTTAGACTAAAATGTTGAGCTCTGGGCGGACTTAGGTCCTGAGAAGTATGTGTAAAATATTAGCGCTCCCCGATGTATTTGGGGAATACTGCTTTCTTAACCAGTATGAAAAACTTAACAGAGTACTAGATAACACCTGATACTATTATATAAGTATTTTCTGCACTTTCAGTTTCCCTATACGCCCCAAATTATTTTACCTTCCATGGAAAAAGTAAGGTAAAATTAGCTGTAAAGGATGTATTTGAGTCTCTAAATCCTTGAATATTATAAAGATACACACAAGGGAGTAATAATTATGACTTTTTCTCTCCGTCTTTCATGCCCACTTGCTTAGTCAGCTGTGATTAAACCTTAATCAACTTGTAATAAGGTTACTGTAAATATCACAGCTAAATACACTAAACACTGAAAAAAGCATGAAACACTGCATGATTTTTAATAAAAAGGCAAGGAGTAACTCATCTTTGCCTTTCTCTTAAGCAAATGACCTGAATACCATCCGGCACCTACCCTAAGACTGACTCTAAAATATGTAATCCTACTTGCTCACCTTCTAAATCAAGTCATCTTATTATATTTTTTGAATGAATCTTGGTATTTTTTTTCAAACTAGGTCAGAGCATATCTTGGGTTATTTTATATTTGTGATGCCAATAAAAATGTTGAATTCGGTTATTTAAAAACTCATCAGAGTAAGTACTATAAGTGAAACAACTGGGAGTTGTCGGCAATTTTCTTTATAAACATTATTTGAAAGCTTATTTCAATTTGAAAAAGCAATTAATACTTAAGAATGATGTCTTCTCCTAATTGCTTGGAAGATTTACAAGTTTCTGACTTTCCAAGCAATATGGTGTTTATAATAAATCTCCCAGAAGTCTAGCAGAGTAGCAATTTTTTTTTAATGCAAGTATTTTTTCCCTAATATTTTTCTTCTAATGATAATAGTTTCCATGGCTTCTTTGCAACAGTCTGGAGTGGAATATAAGCAGCATAAGGCAAAACTGTGATTCCTGAGGAAAAAGGACATTTCAATAGAGTATGTTGGAATTGATACTGGATTTATTTCCAGACTCTAAGCTCTGTAGAAGTGCTCTGTCTAAATGTGTTCATGGAGTGTTAGATCTCATTATTTTTTGTTTTGTTTCTTCCAAAATGAAGATAAGTCCTCTTGGGGGAAAAGGTCAGTCATTTTTTAATACAATCAAGAGTTAATAGAACAGAATGAAATCTATATTTCATAATGCTCTGAAGCTAAACCCAAAAGCAGCCTCTATCATACAATTGTGTTGAAATGTTTTTATGAAGGCTTGATCAGAAAATTATTAGTTTGATCAAGATAGTTTTTAGGGATTTTTATATTTTTTAAATTATTTTAGTTCAATCATTTTAAATGTAAGGGGAAATTTTGCCTATATTCTTTTTTTTATTTCTTGAAACAAAAGCATAAAAATTAGGGGAAAAAAATTAAAGAAAACTTCAAGTATATCCTTTAAGTAAAAGCTTTTGGTGACACAAAATACGATGCTGCTGGAATCGAGCATAAATAATTTGCATTTCTCTGAGATAGAAGAACTAGATATATATATTACTAAAGTAAGGAGTTATGATCTGAATTAACCCTCTTTAAAGACAGCTTTAAACAGTGTGAACTTCAGTACTCTAACTTCAAAATTTTAATAACAGAACAGCATCATGGTTACATATCACTTTAAAAGTGCACATTTGTTTTATGTCAATGCATACATTTTAAACGCATGCTGCTGTTTTTCCTATTCAAATGTTTTCTAGTTTTGTTACCTGTTTTGGATTTTTCCAACTTTTATAAGAATGTAAAAATGAATCATTTTATTTTATCTAGTAAATACAGAAGCTATATCCTATGGTGGTATAGGGGGCTGAATAAGATTTCTTTAGAACCAGTACAATGTCCCCTATGAGGTTTTGGACTTTCCCGTAGATGTTTATCTGACAGGCACAAATACCACAAAGTATCCAGGCTCACCTGGGACCTGGATATCTGAAAGTCCACCCCAGAATACTGGCAGCATCCAGGAGACAGTGTGCTCTTTTAGATGGGTACCGTTTTCTTTCCAGGGAAACTAGTCGAGGCAAAGGATTCTCCATGGAGGACTCTATAGCTAGAAAACCAATTCTAGCTCTGAAAGTTCAACTTCCTGTTTATATACTCCCTCAAGGGATTTGAAAATCAATATAACTCCTTGCACAACTTTAAAGTGACATCTGAAATTTGTCCAAAATGTAAGTAAGTACAAATTAAATAATTTCCAACTTATTTTAAATATTCCCTTTTAAAAGTAAAATTGTTACAAAATTTTAAACTGCATCCTAGGGAATATAAATGCTAAAGTGATTAATCCCCTATTATCATCCATCTAAAAGAATAGCAGTTCAAAAATAAGCTCTTATTTAACAACTGGAAATTAAAATTTTTCCTTTTATTTTTTTGAACTTGTTTTTCCATTTCCCTTCCTTATCAGATTTTATTCTAATTTCATACAATCTTATTTATGTAACATAATTTTATTCTTTTTTAGATAAGAAAGTAATATATTTATTTCCTTATTATGCTTAGTGCACTTGTTCCTGAAAGTGACAATGTGAGTAAATCCTAAACAGGGAAGCAAGGGAGAAAGTTTTTCTCTAGCAGTGATGATGGTAAGGAAAGTGATAAAGACACAGATGTCATGAGGTCAAGGCAGGAGCTGGCTATTCCCTCCAGTTGGTCCAGGCCTTGGTCTGCCCACCAATGCATCTTCTAACAAGTACATTCTCCAGTGATGGTGACCGTTACCCCACTCAGCCTTCCGTCAGTCTTCACAGAAAAGTCAACGTAATTTTATTCTTAAAAATCTCTGTTAAAGGCTATTATACTTTTTCACAGCAAAAATGTAAGCTAAAGTGACTTTTAAAAAATTTCTTAAGTGCTAAACGTTAAAAAAAATTTTTCCTGAATTTTCCAGGGGATCTTCCTGACCCAGGTATTGAATCCAGGTCTCCTACATTGTAGACAGATTCTTTACAATTTGAGCCACCATGAAGAATCCATGATTAGCAAAAAATTGTATTATTGAGTTATTGTTAATATAATTGTGTTAAAAGATTGGTAAAGAAATTAAAAATAATAAAAAGTAATGTTTTAAAAATACCTCTTTTTTGTATGTGTATTTCTCAATGAAATGGATCAGTCAGAATTTTCCCACATGGATCTGAATATGAATACTACTTACTATTAGAATGAGTTAGGGGTTTAGTACTCTTGCCTAGAAAATCCCATGGATGGAGGAGCCTGGTGGGCTACAGTCCATGGGGTCGCGAGGAGTCAGACACGACTGAAACGACTTAGCAGCAGCAGCAGCAGGGTTTAGTATTAATCCTGTTCTTGTTTGTCATTTTAATTGAGGTTAGTGTTAAAAATCCTTATTTGTAGATGGGGATGGAAGGACACTTAATTATAGTTATGACACTTAAATCTTGACTTTCAAACCGCTTTTATGTAAAAATTTATATACTGGTATATCATAAAAAATTATTTTTAAAGACCTATCAGCTGAAAATTTATTTATTTACTTATTTGCTTTGTGGAGAGCAAAGAACTAGAGACTGTCTGTGATTTGTTACCCAGACATGAAATTCTTTTCACTCTTTTACTCCTGTATTAGCATAGTTAGTATTTTCAAGTATCCCTTGTCTGGTATCACTGCTAAAATGTTTTCACTCTAGGGCCATGCAGTGAATGAAAAATATGACTTTCTCTTGTAAGCTTGCAAAAGGGCAATAATAAATGTAGATCCACAGACCTTTAGTGAAGAATTCACAGGAAAGGTATGGCTCTGAAAATATCCTTGGCTCTATCTGTGTCCTGGACAAGTCTCTGTAAACCCCTAACTGAGTACTCTTTTTGAAGACCACTGTTTTGAAGCATCTGTGGTCCCTTGATAGCCTAAGAATAGCCCTTGCCTTGACGTAACTAACATAATAAGTCAGTGTAGGTATGGTAGAAGAGGACTGAATTTAACAGTCCAAAAGCATGGTTTCACCTATTACCTCTGCTCTTAACTGGCTGTATGCCTCTGCTGCTGCTACTGCTGCTAAGTCCCTTTAGTCATGTCCGACTCTGTGCAACCCCAGAGACGGCAGCCCACCAGGCTCCCCCGTCCCTGGGATTCTCCAGGCAAGAACACTGGAGTGGGTTGCCATGTCCTTCTCCAATGCATGAAAGTGAAAAGTGAAAGTGAAGTTGCTCAGTCGTGTGTGCCTCTAGAAAACACGAATTCTCTGGACCTCAGCTTTCTCATTTGAAGTTGGACTAGAACAGTGTTTCCCAAAGCTAAGTGGCATAATTTTAGGTGGTATAGCTATAAACTTTCTTTATCTGTAATATATTTCTTTTATGGTTTGTTAGAAAAATCAGTGAACTAATCAGCATGCTAAATCTATGATTCTAGGGACTTCCCTGGTGGTCCAGTGGCAGCTAAGACCACACTCTCAACACAGGGAACCCAGGTTTAGGTCCTGGTCAAGGAACTAGCTCCCACATATGGCAACTAAGAGTTCACATGCCATAACTAAAGATCTGTGTGACTCAATTAAGACCCCGTGCAACCAAATAAATAAATTAAAACATAATTTTTTACAAAACTATGATTCTTGAATATAGTTTTAAAAAATGAATCTAAAAGAGGGAATACTTAAGATTTTTTAAAATAATCTATTTTTTAATTAAATAACAAAATATGTAAAATCCATGAATATTGTATGGGAATTAATTAAGTTTGAGAAACATAGTTATGAATACTCCATGCCACCAAATCCTAACATTGTATAATTTTATGAAAAAGGACTGGAAGAAAATAAAAATAAAGGGAGGAAACATGGGAGAAGAGAGAGAAGGAGACAGGAAGAACTTTATGAAATAGACTTTAAGTAAGTCTATTTCTCAGTAGGCTTGTAAAGTGCCATAGTCATGGATGGCACATATCAACCCACATCAGAAACTCCAAAAAGCAAGTTCAGGCAAATTATTCAGTTAAACATTCATAGATAGATGTTTTAAAGGCAGAATAACAATTATGCAAGTCAGGATTTCTCAACTGGCTGAGCATAAGCTAAAATCTTTGCCATGTCTGCACAGCCAAGTGATGTGGCAATTTGATGTAATTACCTGGGCAAGGCAGGCAAATAAAACCACAAAATTCAGGGGACTGAGTTACATACATACATCATCCATCTTTACTGATCAAATTATCCAGGTAATCTATTCACCATCTTGTCACATCCCCTGTGTTGCCACAGCCAATTCCAATGCTAGAATTTTAATTAAGACAGTCTACTGAGAATATGGGGACTTCCCTCGTAGCTCAGTCAGTAAAGAATCTGCCTGCAGTGCAGCACACCCAGGTTGGATCCCTGGGTCGGGGAAGATCCCCTGGAGAAGGAAATGGCAACCCACTCCAGTATCCTTGCCTGGAAAATCCCAAGGACAGAGGAGCCTGATGGGCTGCAGTCCATGGGGTCGCAGAGTCGGGTACGACTGAGCAACCAACACTAATACTACTACTACTACTACTGAGAATAAATGCCCTCCAAATAAGTGTGGGGTTTTTCCAGATTAGTAAAGAAATACATCTTTTAAAAAGTTAATCATTACTCAGAGATAAAGAATACAATGAATTACTCTATATTAACGTGAACAATTTTCTAAGCCTTGTACATCTTGGGTGTAATGTGTAAATACATCCAGCTAGTTATATAAAAATATTTTTCACTTCATTTTTATGTTATTATGGTTAATTTTCTTGGACTCTTATAAGTAAGATATTAAGAATAAAATCTACCTTTATTCTTTCTTTCTGTGTCCTAATTTTTTTTTTTAGAATCAATAAAATGAAAATTGTTCAGCTAAATAAAATCTTTAATGTGCACACACAGACACACGTACACTCATACATGCACACTGGTACACATAAATAAACACCACCAAAGTTTCTTTTAGAAATGCCATAGTTAATACATATTAAAAATGGACCAATCTAAGAAGTATGAAAAAAGTGAATCTCAGTTATGCCTTCAGCTAATGCCTTGCTTCTCTTCTTGTCCTATATTCTAACAAAGAAAGAGCGGTCACCCTGTATGGTATAGCTTCAGTGTCTCTTTGATCTCAAGTGCCTTTTCTCTGAACAACCATAGTAACTTTGTATTTATGACTTTACAAAGCAATTTCCATTTTCCCTATTCAGTATGATAACCTTATGGGATAGTGACACCTGCAGAAAAACTGATCAGTTTCTCTGAGCATTTCTTTTTCTAGGATCATTTAGGATATCAAGGCAATACTAATGATAGCTGCCATTTATGGGAAACATTACTAGTAGTGAAGTTGTATGTGTAAAACATCTTTATCATTCCTCACAACATTGTAAGGAGATATTTTATGTATAGATTACTAAGCAATGCTCTAAGGTAATACGCCTAGAGGCATACAGATAGTAGTGGGATTTGAACCTAAATCCATCTTTTACTGAAGCCAGGAAAACTTTTTTCTACTCCACACCAATCCCTTATTATTAACTATTACTGCTTAATGTTTGTGAATTAAACTTAATTCTCAAATATGCTCTTTCCAGATGGGCTTTGATAGCAGATGTCAGTCCAAAATCCTTAGGTAGCTAGGATCAAGCAGAAAAAGGTTGGAAATTTTCCAACAGACTATGAGTAATAATGAGGCAATCTGGATAATATATAAACCCATTCACACCAACTCTTCTCCAAATCCCCCAGAGCATTTTTATTTAGCAGGGCAGGCCAGAGAAGCCCAACTGGCTGCCTGAAAGGAAAGGTGGGGCAGGAAGCTCTGCTCTAACGTGGCAGGTCATTCTATCACCAGTATAATCCTGGAGGGCTTCAGTTTTCATAAGTGTCCATCCTGAGACAAATCCAACATTGATTGAGCCATATCACTGTGGTAAATCTATGTTGCCCTGAATATCCCAGAATGAGGGGAACCTGACAATGTGAACACTCAGTGGTGAAATATCTGAGGATAATGTTCCTTAAACACTTGCAGGTTGTCACACACATTATTAATGTAAATAATCATGTGCTACAGGCATTCTGAATGATGCTCTGTTAAATTTATGTGCAAAATACCAAAGACTATGCTAAAATATAAGAGCAATAAGCCCACATTCAGACACTGGAACAAAGGACTAGGCCTATTGCCAAGACGAAGTTAGATAATGCTTATAAATCACGCTGGGAAACACTTTCTCCATAGTACTCCATACTAATCTGTACCATCCCTTTGTAGCAGAGTCGGACACGACTGAGTGACTGATCTGATCTGATCTGATCTGATGGCATGTTTTATTCTTTCCTTTTTCCAAGTTAGGAAATAGGTTCAAGGTATAAATAAAATTTATTGAATACTAATGTGTCCCAGTTTCCGTGTTTAGGAAATAGCTCACATTATCTAATTTAACCTTGTCACAAGCTTAAGAGGGAAATTTCACGGTTACTCTATTATCTAAGGAAATTAAACACAGAGAAGTAAATCACCAGTAGTCATGTGGCTGGTAAGTGGTCCACCGAGATTCTAGCACAGATCTGTCTGACTCTAAAACTCCTTTAGCACCATGCTGCATTTATTTGATAAGAATTTAAGGGATTGGTCCAGAGTTTCCAATCTTAAACCCATCTCTGCTAATTCCAAAGTCCTTTAGTTTTCCATAACCACAATCTCCTCAATATCTAATCTAGTAATGGATTTTGAGTGGATTCTTCCTTGCTAAGAATCTCTAAAGTGAAGTGATTTACTCTACAATGGCTTCCATCCAGTTAAGAGGCATATCCACCAGGAATAAATATTTTCTGAACATCCACCATCAGCCCCACACTGTGATACATACTGCTGAGCTCCCCAAAAGGAACCCAGTGGCTTCTGGAACTTATAGCAGCAACATGTTTCTCTAAAACCAACGAAAATAGGTACCTTTTCAGGTTACGTGTTTACCGTAAGCAGGAGGAGGGAAATAAAACAATTCCATTTCTCTTTGTGCTGTTTGAGGAAGAGAGGTGAAAGCCCAGCTTTTACCTTTGAATCATATACCTTGGATCGTAGGTCAGGCAAATTGGTGGTCACCTTCAGGTTCTAACCCGCAGAGCAATCCACCTCAGGAAGCCTCGTCATTCAGGAAAGTTAGGTGCCAGGTTCCACAAACCTGGACTTGCTGGGGGAAGGCCTCTTCAGCCAAGAACAGCACAACCAGCAGGGGTAGTGGGAGGTGGAAGCAAGCTCAAGGCTGGCAAGTAGGCAGAGTGAGTCACTCTTTTGATGTGGAGTGGTTATTCCAAACACAGCGAAGGTGAGCAAGCATTTCCTTCCCCTGACTACTCTGACTACTGGGCAACAGCCCTTTTGTGTAGGCATCTGAGTCACAGGACAGGAAGGCTGTGGAACCAAGGGAGTAGACATTGCTAGTATGCAGTGTAATAGAAGTTTTACTGAGATGAATTTGGTCTTAGCCTGGTAACATTTCAGTCTGCTCTATAAAGTAGTTACCTCTTTACTGTATTTCCAAAGCCCTTCCCTCACTGCTCCCTGTTCTTACTGGGGATGCCAACTGAGAGGTGTCCATATTCAGCAGAGTTAACTAAAGGACTCAACTAACTTTAGTAAAAAGATTTGTATATGCATTTGTCTGATTGTCTTACTTATAGAATGAAAATGTCATAAAGAAAAGATTATTAAACCCCTTGGTGGTTCTGGGAATGCCTGGTTTGTTCATAGGAACAGAAGATTCAAATGCTGGGTCATACTGGATCCATCTGGCCCAGATGGATCTAGTTTGACTATAGAAAACAGATGGAAAGTACTGCTATTCCCAGTGGCTTTGACTTGGGCCTGATGCTGGTGTTTCAGCATGCTTCCTGCTGCCTTTCTGCGCTCTTCCTGGGAGCAGAGCCTAGACCTCATGTGAGTTCTGTTACAGGATCCTCTAATAAGAGACACTTGCATGAGATTTGGAAAGTAAAAGGGAAGGCACCATTATTGCTTTGGCCATAGCAAGACACAGAGAGTCTTTGGCAGATAGAGACCTGAGCCTCTGCCAGTGACTTCACCCACTTTGGCACTGCAGACAGCTGAGACAGCCCATGGAGGTTCCTTGGAACTCCTGCACTTTCTGATTTCCTGAACTTTAATGGTAGTTTCTCTGATTTTTCTTGTCATCCATGTTTTGTAATTCCTTCCTTTTTGAAATAGCTTGAGATTGCTTTTTCTTTGACCAAACCCTGCCTGGTACCCACTTTAAAAGGTCAAGGAACGCATCCAAACAATTTGCTTTCTACAACTTATTAAGGATCTATTTCCATCCAGTTATTCATCTTTTTCAAGTTTTTTCAAAAATATTTTCATTGAGTAATTCTTCTTGGGGCAATGAACTACAAAATGTACTACCCAGTCATAAAGTGTATTTCATTTATCTGCTCCTTTTAAAAGTATTTCAAACCCTGGGGCATCTCTGGCATAATATTAATTAAATATATATTCATCTTCCATATGTCCTTTATCTCGTTATGGTTATTGATCATATTTAAAGTATTTTGGTTGTTTAACCTCTTCTTAGATCAAAGAATATCACTTTTAACCTGAATTTCATTTTTTAAATTTAGTTGTCCTTGACTAAACCTTTTCTGGACAAAACATAGAAGGAAAGACAGAACTGAGTTAATTCTTAACAATAGTATCCAAAGTATTGAAGTATTATATATAAGCTGAGTAAAGAAACAAGATAAGACTTTGAGAGAAATTATCTCTGTAAATTAATGCCTTCCCTTCACAGAGATCAGTCTTAATCTTTGTTTCCTCCTGTCTCTTTTACATTTATTTTATTTTCATTTCCCAACTAACAAAGGAACTAGGCTTATTTTAGATACTACTTACTTGAAGCTCAATACTGTAGGTAAGAGAACTGAGTAGCTTAAACTCTAAACTTTGTCATTGTTGGATAAGTGTCTAATCAAAATGGAGTGATTAAAATATAGATGAATAAAAATAAAAATAGATGAATGAATTTGACATTGTTGGGTACACTTTACTTTTGCATGCAGGAACTATACTGACTGAAATACTCCGTGAAATTGTGGATAATGCTGTTTGATTACTTGGCTTTCTCAGAAAGTAAGAGTTTAGGTGTTCACTGTCCAAACTTGATCATGTCTCCTCCCTTTGGGTTGTACCATGAGACTTTCAGTAGTCATAGATTGGAAGCCCAGACCACAGACCAAAGATGGTATGCAGACTCAGTCATTCATTCATTAACTCATTTAAAAAAACGTTGATCAAGTTTCTATTATGTGGATGTTCTGTGCTGGGCACCAGGAATATAGCCATAAACAAAACAACCCAAAATTTCTATCTCCAAGAAGTTTACATTCCATTGTTGTAAGAGACAGCAGAAAAAAGTCAAATAAATAAAATGTATATGTGTTAGATGGTAGGTGATTTCTAGCAAAGTCAAGCAGGAAAGAGGCACAGGGAGTTGGGGAGAAGATGTGATTTCAAATAGGGTGACGAGGAAAGGCCTCACTGAAAACAGGATATTTAAGACAAGACTTGAAGGAAGTGAAGGGTGAGCTGTATGACTCTTTAGGGAAAGGGCCTCCAGGCAAGGAAAGTGCTGGTGCAAAGGCCTTGAGACAGAAGAGTGTGTTGCAACTAGACACACTGAATGAATGAGGGCAGGAGAGATTAGAGAGCTGTAGGAAGGTGATCATAGAGATAATGAGGGCCTGCTGGTGGCCATGGTGAGAGCATGGTAGATAGCCTAGGTGGATGTATTCTGTTAGTAGTCAGCCCATTGGTTTAAAAAAAATCAGTTAGCTTCTAATACTTTAAAAATAGGATATTTTATATAAACATTCTGATTTCTAATATTCCTTGGGAAAAAATAAGATTTGGCAGCATTAGATATATATTACCACACTGTGACCAAAATGCTGAGCAGTAGCTGCCCCTTTAATATGATTCCAGGGCTCTCCAGTGACCTGGAGAAGTTAAGTCACTTCAGTCGTGTCCAGCTCTTTGCGACCCTAAGGACTGTAGCCTTCCAGGAACCTCTGTCTATAGGATTCTCCAGGCAAGAATACTGGAGTGGGTTGCCATGCCCTCCACCAGGGGATCTTCCAGATCTAGGGACTGAACCCACATCTCTTACATCTCATGCATTGGCAGTCAGGTTCTTTACCACTAGCGCCACCTGGGGAAGCCCCAGTGACCCTCATTCCCCTATTTTTCTCACACATGCCTGCTCCACTAGGACCTGAAGGGGTTTTTGTACCCCATCAATGAAGAATTGATTAGGTAGTTAATTTACTGAAGCACATGGAATGCCCTTTGACCTGCCTTGATCTCTTCCTAGTCAAAGTTTGGATGGAATGACTCTGGGCCTTGGGGGCTCCTGTCCTGGCTAAGTACCCATGTTGCTCTCTAAACGACCACAAATCACTAGCATAAATCTGTGGCAAGAGTGACTATGTCAGCACAATAACAGATAAGATTCAGGTGTCTGCCCACTGTACACTCAGAAAGACATGGCTATGGATCAGCCTGTTAGAAACTTGTTCTGGTTTTACTTGGGGCATTAAGAACTGTCTTTGAGTTGTTTTATTTTTTTGAGTATAAGCAACCTACAACACTATGCTAATTCAGAGGGCACAACATAGAATTTAATATTTCTATACATTACAAAAGGATCAGCAAGATAAGTGTAGTTACCATCCGTCACCACACAAAGTTATTACAATATTATTAACTATGTTAAGCTTCCCTAGTGGCTCAGACGGTAAAGCATCTGTCTACAATGCAGGAGACGATCCCTGGGTTGGGAAGATCCCCTGGAGAAGGAAATGGCAGCCCACTCCAGGATTCTTGCCTGGAAAATCCCATGGACTGTGGAGCCTGGTAGGCTACCGTCCATGGGGTCGCAAAGAGTCGGACACGACTGAGCGACTTCCCCTTCACTTTCTCTCCCCATGCTGTACACTTTATCCCCATGACTCAATTATTTTGTACCCGGAAGTCTGTACTTCTGGTTTCCCTCAACTATTTCCCTCATGCCCCCACCCACCTCCTTTCTGGCAACCACCTATTTGTTCTTTGTATCTATGATTCTGTTTCTGTTTTGTTATATTTGTTTGTTTGTTTTGTTTTTCAGATTCCATACGTAAGTGAAACCTGTGGTATATGTCTTTCTACATCTTACTTAGTTCAGTTAGCATAATACCTTCTAGGTCCATTCGCCTTGTCTCAATATTTCATTCTTTTTAATGACTGAATAGTATTCCATTGTCTAAATCTTCTTTATCCATTTATCTGTTGGTGGACACTTATGTTGCTTCCATATCCTGTATATTTAAATAGTGTTGCTATGAATATTGGGGTACATATATCTTTCCCAATAAGTGTTTTCATTTTCTTTGGATAAGTACTTGGAAGTTGAATTGCTGGATCATATAGTAGTTCTATTTTTAATTTTTTGAGAAATCATCATGCTGTTTTCAGTAGTGTTTGCACCAATTATAGTCCCGCCTATCATGCACAAGGGTTCCCTTTTCTCCATGTACTCACCATAATTTATTTGCTATTTTGATGACAGCATTCTGACAGGTGTGAGGAGATATCCCCTTGTGGTTTTGATTTGCATTTCTCTGATGATTCATGATGCAGAATGTATTTTCATGTATCTGTTAACTACCTCAATTTCTTCTTTGGAAAAATATCTCTTCAATTCTTCTGCCCAATTTATTGTTTGCTTTTATATCCAGAGTTCTAGTTTTTTGACAGATAACATTGAGGAATAGAGTTTAGCTGTGTTTCCACATGCCTTTGTATGGTGGAAGTGAGCAAGAAGAGAAGCGGAGAGAGAAAAAGTGTCCAAAGTCAAGTAAAATGAAGCTCTTTAAATTTGTGGTAGGCTAGTCCTCTACTAATTGCCAATACCGAGTAATTGATCAGTACTGTTTGGAAAATCCGCAAGGCTTAAAGACGATCAAATGGCCTCTATATGGATGGTTTTCTTATCATTTACCCATAGGCTGATGACTCAGAAGCTATTATATTTTTATCTTCCTAGTTCTTCTAGCCAAAAGTTAGGATTGAGTCAGCCAAATGCTTCCAAAATGAATTACAGAATGTACACTTACTCATAAGAAATGCCATTGTATACAGCAGACTTGTTCTGGGGCAGTACCAACTTGTGCCTGGTAAATCTAGGCATTTAGTGTTTTTTTTAATTAAAAGAACATGAGTAAGAATGATTTTTATAGCTAACCTGAGCCTTAATAAGTCTGCATTAAAGAATGGTCATTCAAATAACAGTTTAGAAAGTTCAAGTTAAATACTTCAGAGTAAATCTAATCCCCAGTTTAAAGTAAAAAAGATACATAGCTATTTAGTTACTTTCTTTAAAATGATTCAGGAAGATAATTGAATCAATCCTAAATGTTCAGCTCCAGTACTTCTCCCCTTAAGTGAGAGAAATGCTTACAAGAGTAAGAACTTAATTCTAAAGTAGGTCTAATGGGAGTCTGACTTGTTTGGGAAGGGCTCTGATAGCAAGCAAAGAGAAATAGTCTCCACAGTGTGAAAGACGAAAATGGCAGAATCTCATTGGGTCGTGGATAGAAGCAAAGGTAACTGCAGCTATGACTACAGTGAAAGTAAGTTAGGGAATCAAATACTTACCGAATTTAGACACTATAAACTGTTCATTTAAAGTGCAGGACACATTGGTTGAAATTCAGTGTTCACTCTGTTGCTGTCCTGGGTTCGATTTCACAGAAAAGAGACTCAGAGACAAAGATTTTTGTGCTGGAAGTTTAATGGAGATAGCTAGGGAGTAACACCTGTAAGAAAGTAAAAGAAGCAGGACTGGGAAGAGGAAGAAGTTTATCTTTGATTCAGTAGCAACAGAGGTCACAGTTGAGCCTGTGGCAAACTCTGGGGTTGGGGTGACACATCAGAGGTGTCCTAAGTTGAGGGGTGCAGTCCCCTTGGCCAAAGGTGTTTCTGAAGAAGGGACTCATCTGTGAACTTTCATAAGCCAATGTGGCAGCTGGAGCAAGGAACACCTCAGTCATGAAAAGGGAATGTGGGTGTTGCTCTTCAGCAGTTACTATGGTTAATGTAGTTTCCTCCCTCAAAGCCATAGCCCTGGAAATGTTGAATGACATGTCAACTTCCCTGACTTAACACTGCACAGGGAGCATCACAGGAAGAATTGTGGTACCGTGTGTCAATTGGATGCAGAAAACCTAGGATCAAATTGTACCGGGCAACTTATTAGTTGAGAGCAGGGTCAGCTACATAATTTACAGGGCCTGGTATGAAATGTAAGTGCCGAGTCCCTTGTTCAAAAGGCAGGAAAACGTACCATTAAAAATACTAAAATATAAAGCTTTTTTTTCCCCCCTCTAGCTGTCTCTCTCCCAACTTCTTATGATGTTTTTATTTGCTATTTAATGCTGTTCTAAATAGAGAAAACATTAAATTTAAATCATTAGCATATTTATCTTGATATTGAGCAATATCAACCTAAAGTGCAAATACAATAGCATTTATTTCATATGTACCTATGTATTTCATTCTTAACAGAACAGTGAAAATGTTACACAAGACTAAGTTAGCTGTTTTATTTCACTTCTTGATACACACAAATTCTACCAACACTCTCTCCTTTTAATTTCTGATAAGTAAGGAAGGACTTAAAAAAAATGATGGGTTTCCCTATCGTTTCTTTCCTCCTATGTCATAATTCTCAGCATAAGTGATTGGATAATATAGATAAACAAGATGAGTGTGGAAGACTATGATAGAGTTCCTTGGTTGTTTGTGTTTCTTAGAACATCATTTTCTTTTTCCACATTCAAAAAAAAAATCTAGTTTTAAAAGTAAGTTGACTTGATCATAGATGTCACATGCCTGCGTTGTACTTGACTTGAGTCTTTCTGAACTTCTGCACATCCCTCAACAGAATTCTGGGCTCATGAGGTAGTAAGGAATGGCATATATTCTACTGTGTGTATCCCATCTGCTCATACTTATACTTCATTGTTCTATCAGACTTCACTTACAGAAAACAGATTCGAAGACAAAATTTTTAAGAATTTCCAGACAGCCGCATCAGAATATTAACCTGTGAGAGGGTTCTACACTACTGCAAATGTTGCATGTCCAGGAAGCTGGCCCAGGTCTTTGGGCTTTGTAAATCATTTAATCTCTCTTAGCCTTAGTATCATCATCTATAAAGTGGGATGATTATGCCTAGCAAGTTAACTTAAATGATTTTCAGAGAACTAAAATATGTAAAATTGCTCTGTAAGGAGGAAGGAGAACTAATGTTTACTGAGCTCCTATTATGAGTCCTACTTCAGCCATAGCTTCCCTCATAGCTCAGTCGGTAAAGAATCTGCCTGCAGTGCAGGAGACCCAGGTTCAAGTCCTGGGTTGGGAAGATCCCCTGGAGAAGGAAATGGTAACCCACTCCAGTATGCTTGCCTGGAGAATCCGATGGACAGAGGAGCCTGGTGGGCTATAGTCCATAGGGTCCCAAAGAGTCAGGCACAACTTAGCGATGAAACCACCACCACCACTCCAGCCATTCTAAAATACTTGCCTCATGACAACCCCAGGCACTCTCTAACCTGTAAGCCCTTACATATTTCTCAGTCTTAGAAGATAATTCTTGTATCTCTGAATCCTTTCACTTGGTAATACTTACTCATCCTTAAATTCCAGCTTTGATGCTACTTGGCGCAATAAATGTTTGTTAAGCACATAATATGTGCCAAGTGTTGTGCCAGATGAGGTTAAACTTAAAGACCCTGATCCACATTTCCAAGATGGGTTAATTATCTTCCTCTTGTGAAACTACCTTTATTATAGCATGTATCACATTATAGTAATATATTGCCTGCTTGTATGTATGTACCTCCCTTAGACTGTCTCCCTGATTTACTGAAGGTATTTCCAGTGTACGACATGGGTACATAGTGTCATAAATAAATACTGTTGATAGACTAAGTGAATACTAGCTATTATTGGAAAGAAGAGTGAAGAAGCTGAATCAGCAGTTGAAACAATGGTCTAAACAAGGAGAGAAGAATGAGCTGAAGAAATTAATCCATATCATCAATACTGGAATAAATAGTAATAACTAAAAGTTTAATATACAAAAGGTAACATTTATTGCACTTTTATTTAGCCCAGGCACTATGCTGTGATCTTTTTGTATGTTATTCTTCAAGATATTTATTTTATTTATTTGGCTGTGCCAGGTCTTTTTTGCAGCATGTGGGATCTTTCAGCTGCAGCATGTGAACTCAAAGACCTAGGTCCTTGCCCAGGGATTGAACTGGGCCCCCTGCATTGGGAATGCAGAGTCTTAGTCACTGGACCACCAGAGAAGTCCCTTATATGTTATCTAATAGAATATTCTCAACTGTCCTGTGAGATAAGGACTATCAATAATACCACTTTTAAAATGAGGAAGCCAAGAGTTAGAATAAGTAAGTAACACTTAGCAGAGCTTTTCAGCCCTTCAGTGGTAGAGCTTGGACTTGACTTCAATTCATTCAGCTTCAAAGTTGTTTCATTAAGGACCTGGAGATATTAATGACAGTAAAGAAATGATGAAAATGAAGGTAGAAGTTCACTAGACAAATTGGAGGTTAGGACGAGAAGGCAGAAGATTCCATTTTAAGACAGTTCAGAGGGAGGCAGTCCATCTAGAGAATGACAAGGTGCAGAAGAGCTGATGTGTGAAGGTACTTAGAAAGGTCACTGGCAATGGGCAACTTCCAGTCACTCTCAGTGAGATGATGTGTCTAAATTATATTAAAGTTAAAATGCTATGCCAAAATTCTCTTTCCAAAAATAAATCTTCCTTGATTCTCCCATTCTTCCTTTGAACTCACATAATCCTGTCTGTGTCTAAATTATAAAACAGTATTTAGATCATATCTTTATGTCTTATTTCCCCATGCTACTTATACAATATATTATCTATTTCATCCTTAAACTTTTCTAAAACACCTAGGAATGGTATCTTGCATACACAAGATGCTCAATTTAAAAGGTATTGAATATATTAATTAAGTAAAAATAAAACTCCAAGTATTTTTGAACTTTCAGATGAGAAGTGGCTTTAAGGTTTCTCTTCTGTCAAAAGGCAATTATTTTAAGTGCTGTTTATATTCCTTGAAAATTTGAGAGTCTTTTGAAAAGAATAAGAAATATTACTGATTTTTGAATTATATTATTACATTCCTCAATTCAGTTTTGACACTGATTGAATGTTAGAGAGATCTCCTAGCTAAGTTGGTAGCAATGCAAATTTTTTTCATATAATACAATAATTAAAAAGTCACAATTTTTTCCACTGAAATGTACCTACAAATAATCATGGCTATATGATTGATTTACATTAACTTAACAGTCCTATGAATTGGAAGATTCTACTGACATTGAAAGATATTAAAGCAAAGAAACCCAAAATACTGTTAAGTCCCTATTTTATTTGGTATTTGATTTATTGAGGGGAAATGAAAATGAAGTTTTGATAGACTTCAGTTTATTCCACATTAAAAGGGAAAGTGAGACTAAACTTTCAACTTCCATAAAAATTAATTTTCTTTCAAGAAGGAAACCTGTGGTTTGTGTTGTGATGAAATTATATTTGACTGTTGAATCATTGTTGTCTTGTAATCCTGAACATGATTCACTGAATTCAGGAAAGGCTATTTGAATTCAGTAGAACACCTGTGAATGCAGATGAATTTTAAATACTGGCTGTACCTGAGCATATTTTAAATGATGTGCATTATTACTAAGTTAAAATCCTCTGAATCAACAGTGACTTAGAAATTAGAATAAGTTGTTCAATCAGAACCTAGGTTACAATGGAAAATCAAGTTCATTTATTTAGTGAGTAGAAATGTCAGTGTTCTAACATGATATACAGAATCAAATTAGTTAGCAATGATTTTGTTGGCTAATTTGGCAATTCAAATCTTCATTTCCAAGCACCACAGTTATATTAGTCTGCTTGGGTTGTCATAACAAATTCCATAGACTGGGTGGTCTAAACAACAGAATCCTATTGTCTCCCAGTTCTGGAGGCTGAGAAGCCCAAGATCAAGGTGCCAGCTAATTCAGTTTCTGTTGAGAACTCTCTTCCTGGCTTGCCAAAGGCCACCTTCTTTCTGTGTTCACACATGGCAGAGAGAGCAAGTTCTGGTGTCTCTTCCTCTTCTAGGGCACCAACCACCTCAGATTAGACCCCACTTTTATTCCCTCTTTTAACCTTTATCACTTTCTCACAGTCCCTATCTCCAAATACAATCATATTGAGGTTTGGGGCTTCAACACACAAATTTGGGGGAACACAAACATTCAGTCCATTTCAGCAATTATATTAATTTATTAAATTTATATATATTTCACTATTTTGTCTAACTACTGGCCTATTTAAGTTGTGCTCCAATAAGTTGTATTATACCACTGGTTCTCAACCCTGGCTGCACATCATTATTGTTGTTGATGTCATGATGATGAGCTACCCATTTAGAAAAAAAGGGGGGATTTATGCATTTTATTCAATCATCTTTATCTAAAATGTATTTGAGCTACCCACTTGATTTTTTAACTAGCCAAGACCATAAGAGACTACCATAAACAGTTATATGCCAACATATTGAACAATCTAGAAGAAATGGATAAACTTCGAAAAACGTATAATCTTCTAAGGCTGAATCAGGAAGAAATAGAAGATCTGAATAGATCTGTTCCTAGTAATAAAATTGAATCAGTAATCAAAAAATTCCCAACAAACAAAAGTCCAGAACCAGATGGCTTCACAGGAAAATTCTATTAAACACTTAAAAAGGAGCTAATGCCTTTTCTTCTCAAACCATTTCCAAAATGGAAGAGGAAGAATACTTGTGAATTCATTCTATGAGGCCAGCACTACTCTGAGGCCAAAACCAAAGACACTACAAAAAAAAAAATTAAAAGCTAATATCCCTGATGAACATAGATGCTAAAATCCTCAATAAAATATTAGCAAACCAAATTCAACAATACAATTGAAAACATTATGTATCATGGTCAAGTGAGATTTATTCCAGGGATACAGTACTGCAAATCAACCATGTAATACATCACATTAACAAAACAAAGAAAAAAATCACAGGGAGATCTCAGCAGATGCAGAAAAAAACATTTGATAAAATTCAACATCCATTTATAATAAAAACTCTCACTGAAGTGAGTGTAGAGGGAACATGATAAAGGCCGTTTACGACAAACCCACAACTAACATCATACTCAATGCTAAAAAGTTGAAAGCTTTTCCTCTAAAATTAGGAAGAAGACAAGGATGAACACTCTTGCCACTTCTATTTAACATAGTAATAGAAGTCACAGCCAAAGCAATTAGGCAAAAAAAAGAAATAAAAAGAATCCAAATTGAAAAGCCATGCATAAAAGTTTATTAATCAATAATAAAGGAGACAAGAATATGCAACAGGGAAAATACAGTCTTTTCAATAAGTAGTGCTGGGAAAACTGGACAGCTGCATGTAAAAGAATGAAGTCTAGTCCAGTTCTATCGTTCAGTCATGTCTGATTCTTTGCGACCCCATGGACTGCAGCACACCAGGCTTCCCTGGCCACCACCAACTCCTGGAGCTTGCTCAAACTCATGTCCATTGAGTCGGTGATGGCATCCAGCCATCTCATCCTCTGTTGTCCCCTTCCCCTCCTGCCTTCAATCTTTCCCACCATCAGGATCTTTTCTAAAGAGTCAGTTCTTTGCAAAAGAATGAAACTGGAACAATTTCTCATATCATATACAGAAACAAATTAAAAATGGACGTTAAGACCAGAAACCATAAAACTCCTAGAAGAAAATAAAGGCAGAACACTCTTTTTGACATAAGTCATGGCAATATTTTTTGGATCTGTCTTCTCAGGCAAAGGAAACAAAAGCAAAAAATAAACAAATGGTACCTCATTAACCTTAAAAGCTTTGGCACAGCAAAGGAAACCATCAACAAAATAAGAAGACAGGGGGCTTCTCTGTGGCTCAGTGACGAAGAATCCATTTGCCAATGCAGGAGACGCAAGTGCAAACTTTGGTCCAGGAAGATCCCACTTGAAACAGAGAACTAAGCCCAAGTGCCACAACTGCTGAGCCTGTGCTCCAGAGCCCGGGAGCTGCAGCTACTGAGCCCATGTGCCACTGAAGCTCGTGCTAGAGCCGATGCTTCACAGCAAGGGAGGCCACCACAATGAGAAGCCCGTGCACCAAAACTGCAGAGTAGCCCCTGCTCAACACAACTAGAGAAAAGCCCATGCAGCAACAAAGACCCAACACAGCCAAAAATAAATAAATAAATAGAATTATTTTTTTTAAGTCAAAAATAAAAACACAATCTACTGAATGGGAGAAAATATTTGCAAATGATATGTCCCATGAGGGGCTAATATCCAAAATATAATAAACAGCTTACACAACACAATATAAAAAACAATTTAAAAAGAGGCAGAAGACCTGAATAGGCATTTTTCTAATTAAGACACACAGATGGCCAACAGGCACATGAAAAAAAATGCTCAGTATCACTAATCATCAGGAAAATGCAAATCAAAACCACAATGAGATAGCATCTCACAACTCACACCTGTCAGAACGGCTGTTATCAAAGACTAAATGTTAGGGAGGATATGGAGAAAAGGGAATGCTAGTACATCATTGGTGGGAATGTAAAGTGGCGCAGCCTCCATGGAAAACAGTATGGAGGTTCCTCAAAAAACTATAAATAGAACTACCATATGATCCAGCAATTCCACTGCTGAGTATATATTCAAAGAAAATAAAAATACTAATTCAAAAAAATACATGCACGCAATGTTTATAAAAGCACTATTTACAGTAGCCAATATATGAAAGCAACCTAAGTGCCTGTGGAGATGAAAGGATAAAGATGTGGGATATATATATCTGTGTATGTGGGATACATTTACACACATACATATACACACACCGGAGAGGGCAATGGCACCCCACTCCAGTACTCTTGCCTGGAAAATCCCATGGACGGAGGAGCCTGGTAGGCTGTGGTCCATGGGGTCGCTAAGAGTTGGACACAACCTAGTGACTTCACTTTCACTTTTCACTTTCATGCATTGGAGAAGGAAATGGCAACCCACTTCGGTGTTCTTGCCTGGAGAATCCCAGGGACAGGGGAGCCTGGTGGGCTGCCGTCTATGGGGTCGCATAGAGTTGGACACGACTGAAGCGGCTTAGCAGCAGCAGCAGCATACACACACACAATGGAATATTATTCAACCCCCCCAAAATAATAAAATCTTGCCATTTGCAACAACATGGATGGTCCTGGAGTTGTTTTGGTTACTGAAATAATTCAAAGAAAGAAAGAAAATATTGTTTATTTTCATTTACATGTGGAATCAAAAATCAAAAAAAATAGAACAAAGACAGACTCACAGATACCAAGAACAAACTAATGGTTACAAAAGGGGAAGGGGTAGGGGGATGGCAAAATAGGTGAAAGGTATTAAGAGGTCTGAACAACTAGTGTAACATAAAAAGGTTATAAGGATATAATGTATAGCACAGAGAATATAGTCAGTATTTCGTAATAACTTTGGATAGTGAGTAGTCTATAAAAATACTGGATCATTATGTTGTACACCTGGAACTAATATGACTGAAAGTCAACTATACTTCAATAAATTTTTTTAAACACTTACTAAAATTGTCATTTCTAATTATCTTAAGTTTATACTTGGAAAGCATTGTTGTCACTTAACATAGTTATTACACAAGATGACTATTCAATTGGATATTTCAAAACAACTCGTATTGATTAGATGTAAAAAATAATAAAACCTAGTGGTTAGCCTGCAGTTTTCAATTTAAATTTAGTCTAAGGAATTCTAGTAGTAATAATAATAACAAACTTTCTTAATAAATGTCAATTTTTACAAATTTCCCTCGGAGAAATGCTCAGATATATTGTATTTCCCTGTGCATACAAGTTCCATGGATGTGCTGGTATACTACAACAGAAAGTATTCTAATAACTTTGTACAAAATAATATACTCACTCCAGTATCCTTGCCTGGGAAATCCCATGGACAGGAGCAGCCTGTCAGGCTACGGTCCCTGGGGGTCACAAAAGTGTCAGACATGCTTTAGTGACTAAACAACAACAAAATGTATAACTAAACCATTTTTCTGTACACCTGAGACTAACAACATTGTAAATCAAATATACTCCAATGTAAAATAAATAAAAGAAAAAATATATGCTAACATACAATATAAATATTAGGCTAACAATAACTATTGCATCTAGATATAATTGATAAATTAGTCTTTACAAAGGAACTTGCTACTAAAACTCCAGTATATTTCATTAGATATAATTTTTAACCTCTTTAAAGTTATAAAGTTCTTTGATATTTGATTTAAAGCTCTAGAATTTTCTTTTCAGGAGAAAAAAAAAACATTTACACATAGACCATATTTGGAATATACTCTTATGAACTCATCGACTATGAAGGTTTTTCATGAATTCCCAGTTAAAAAGCACCTCCCTAGTTTATTTAGAAGGTATCTTCAGTTCAGTTCAGTTCAGTCGCTCAGTCGTGTCTGACCCCATGAATCGCAGCACGCCAGGCCTCCCTGTCCATCACCAACTCCCAGAGTTCACTCAGACTCACGTCCATCAAGTCAGTGATGCCATCCAGCCATCTCATCCTCTGTCATACCCTTCTCCTCCTGCCCCCAATCCCTCCCAGCATCAGAGTCTTTTCCAATGAGTCAACTCTTCTCATGAGGTGGCCAAAGTACTGGAGTTTCAGCTTTAGCATCATTCCTTCCAAAGAAATACCAGGGTTGATCTCCTTCAGAATGGACTGGTTGGACCTCCTTGCAGTCCAAGGGATTCTCAAGAGTCTTCTCCAACACCACAGTTCAAAAGCATCAATTCTTCGGTGCTCAGCCTTCTTCACAGTCCAACTCTCACATCCATACATGACCACTGGAAAAACCATAGCCTGACTAGATGGACCTTTGTTGGCAAAGTAATGTCTCTGCTTTTGAATATGCTATCTAGGTTGGTCATAACTTTTCTTCCAAGGAGTAAGCGTCTTAATTTCATGGCTGCAGTCACCATCTGTAGTGATTTTGGAGCCCAAAAAAGTAAAGACTGACACTGTTTCCACTGTTTCCCCATCTATTTCCCATGGGAAGGTATCTTAACTGTCAGAAATCCAGTTTCCAAATCAGTTGCAGGGACATGAACAAAATACAATAATCTGTCCCCCTATGTCTAATTTTAAAAAGATAATTGTGGAAGAGAAAAAAATCTTGATACCTAAAAGAGGCCTTTTAATAGATCTTATGGATGCTAGAGGCTGGAAGGAAGTCCATGTAACCCTCTGGTTTCACATGACTGCCTGCCACTGAGGTTTGCCTTAGAAAATCATCCTCAACTCACTCCTACCTTCACCTTCCTTTACCAGGGATAACATTTCAATTAAAAAAAAACCAGGTGATAAATATCTTTTGGTTGTACCCTTTTCCTATTTATTCACTTTGTGAAAAGCTTAAGCAGATGTGATTTGTTTGCTTCTTTTTCTCCAGAATATTTTTTATTTTTGCATTCTATGAGTTAGTAATAACCTTATATCATATATCAAAAATCAATTATTTATGCATTCATTTAACAAATACTTACTGAGCTCTTACTATGTGTTTCAGTTCAGTTCACTTGCTCAGTCATGTCAGACTCTTTGCAACTCCATGAACCACATCATGTCAGTCCTCCCTGTCCATCACCAACTCCTGGAGTTTACCCAAACTCCTGTCCATCGAGTCGGTGATGCCATCCAACCAACTCATCATCTGTCATCCCCTTCTCCTCCTGCCATCAATCTTTCCCAGCATCAGGGTCTTTTCAAATGAGTCAGCTCTTCGCATCAGGTGGCCAAAGTATTGGAGTCTCAGCTTCAACGTCAGTCCGTACAGTCCCAAGGAGATCAGGACTGATCTCCTTTAGGATTGACTGGTTGGACCTCCTTGCAGTCCAAGGGATTCTCAAGAGTCTTCTCCAACACCACAGTTCAAAAGCATCAATTCTTCGGTGCTCAGCCTTCTTCACAGTCCAACTCTCACATCCATACATGACCACTGGAAAAACCATAGCCTTGACTAGATGGACCTTTGTTGACAAAGTAATGCCTCTGCTTTTTAATATGCTGTCTAGGTTGGTTGTAACTTTTCTTCCAAGGAGGAAGCGTCTTTTAATTTCATGGCTGCAATCACCATCTGTAGTGATTTTGGAGCCCCCCCCAAAAATAAAGTCAGCCACTGTTTCCACTGTTTCCCCATATATTTCCCATAAAGTGATGGGACCAGACGCCAAGATCTTAGTTTTCTGAATGTTGAGCTTTAAGCCAACGTTTTCACTCTCCTCTTTCACTTTCATCAAGAGGCTCTTTAGTTCTTCTTCACTTTCTGCCATAAAAGTGATGTCATCTGCATATCTGAGGTTATTGATAGTTCTCCCAGTGATCTTGATTCCAGCTTGTGCTTCATCCAGCTCAGTGTTTCTCATGATGTACTCTGCATATAAGTTAAATAAGCAGGGTGACAATATACAGCCTTGACGTACTCCTTTCCTGATTTGGAACCAGTCTGTTGTTCCATGTCCAGTTCTAACTGTTGCTTCCTGACCTGCATACAAATTTCTCAAGAGGCAGGTCAGGTGGTCTGATATTCCCATCTCCTTCAGAATTTTCCACAGTTTATTGTGATCCACACAGTCAAAGGCTTTGGCATAGTCAATAAAGCAGAAGTAGATGTTTTTCTGGAACTCTCTTGCTTTTTCCATGATCCAACAGATGTTGGCAATTTGATCTCTGGTTCCTCTGCCTTTTCTAAAACCAGCTTGAACATCTGGAAGTTCACGGTTCACATATTGCTGAAGCCTGGCTTGGAGAATGTTGAGCATTACTTACTAGCGTGTGAGATGAGTGCAATTGTGCAGTAGTTGGAGCATTCTTTGGCATTGCCTTTCTTTGGGATTGGAATGAAAACTGACCTTTTCCAGTTCTGTGGCCACTGTTGAGTTTCCCAAATTTTCTGGTATATTGAGTGCAGCACTTTGACAGCATCATCTTTTAGGGTTTGAAATAGCTCAACTGGAATTCCATCACCTCTACTAGCTTTGTTGTAGTGATGCTTCCTAAGGCCCACTTGACTTCACATTCCAGGATGTCTGGCTTTAGGTGAGTGATCACAGCATCATGGTTATCTGGGTCAT
>NW_011494898.1:333744-334037 GCF_000754665.1 Bison bison bison
CTGGTTGGACCTCCTTGCAGTCCAAGGGATTCTCAAGAGTCTTCTCCAACACCACAGTTCAAAAGCATCAATTCTTCGGTGCTCAGCTTTCTTCACAGTCCAACTCTCACATCCGTACATGACCACTGGAAAAACCATAGCCTTGACTAAATGGAACTTTGTTGGCAAAGTAATGTCTCTGCTTTTTAATACGCTATCTAGGTTGGTTATAAGTTTCCTTCCAAGGAGTAAGCGTCTTTTAATTTCATGGCTGCAGTCACCATCTGCAGTGATTTTGGAGCCCAAAAAAATAA
>NW_011494898.1:334137-339275 GCF_000754665.1 Bison bison bison
GCATTCTTTGGCATTGCCTTTCTTTGGGATTGGAATGAAAACTGACCTTTTCCAGTTCTGTGGCCACTGTTGAGTTTCCCAAATTTTCTGGCATATTGAGTGCAGCACTTTGACAGCATCATCTTTTAGGGTTTGAAATAGCTCAACTGGAATTCCATCACCTCTACTAGCTTTGTTGTAGTGATGCTTCCTAAGGCCCACTTGACTTCACATTCCAGGATGTCTGGCTTTAGGTGAGTGATCACAGCATCATGGTTATCTGGGTCATGAAGATCTTTTTTGTACAGTTCTTCTGTGTATTCTTGCCACCTCTTCTTTATATCTATATGTTTAGCATATGCTGTAATGTGGGATCCAATGAGCAAAATCATAGTTCCTGCCCTCATACAGCTGACAGTCTAGTCAGAGAGACAAACTATAGTCAAAGAGAATAGCATAATAATTACAAGAGTCATAGTGCTATGCAGGAAAGTTACATGGAACCACAAAAGGCCATAATTGTAGTATTGGATGAGTCAGGAGGTCAGAAAAAGAGCTGAATGTGTTGCAATTTAAGAAAGAGTGAGAGTTAACCAGGTGAGTAAGACTAGAAAAGCACTCCTAGGCAAACACCCATGTCCTCTTTGTCTGAACTTGCTCCTGCCTTACTCAATTTGGTCTGTGCTAGGATATTTGTATCTTTCTCAAACAGTCTGTGCAAAGGCCCTGTGGCTATAGCAAACTAATTGAATGTATCAGTTCAGTTCGGTTCAGTTGCTCAGTCGTGTCTGACTCTTTGCAATCCCATGAGTTGCAGCACGCCAGGCCTTCCTGTCTATCACCAACTCCCGGAGTTCACCCAAACTCATGTCTATCGAGTCAGTGATGCCATCCAGCCATCTCATCCTCTGTTGTCCCCTTCTCTTCCTGCCCCCAATCCCTCCCAACATCAGAGTCTTTTCCAATGAGTCATCTCTTCTCATGAAGTGGCCAAAGTAGTGGAGTTTCAGCTTTAGCATCAGTCCTTCCAAAGAACACCCAGGACTGATTTCTTTTAGGATGGACTGGTTGGACCTCCTTGCAGTCCAAGGGACTCTCAAGAATCTTCCCCAACACCACAGTTCAAAAGCATCAATTCTTCAGCTCTCAGCTTTCTTCACAGTCCAACTCCTGACATCCGTACATGACCACTGGAAAAACCATAGCCTTGACTAAATGGACCTTTGTTGGCAAAGTAATGCCTCAGTTTTTAATATGCTATCTAGGTTGGTTATAAGTTTCCTTCCAAGGAGTAAGCATCTTTTAATTTCATGGCTGCAGTCACCATCTGCAGTGATTTTGGGGCCCAAAAAAATAAAGTCTGATACTGTTTCCACTGTTTCCCCATCTATTTCCCATGAAGTGATGGGACCAGATGCCATGATCTTCGTTTTCTGAATGTTGAGCTTTAAGCCAACTTTTTCACTCTCCTCTTTCACTTTCATCAAGAGGCTCTTTAGTTCTTCACTTTCTTTCATAAGAGTGGTGTCATCTGCATATCTGAGGTTCTTGATATTTCTCTCGGCAATCTTGATTCCAGCTTGTGCTTCTTCCAGCCCAGCATTTCTCATGATGTACTCTGCATAGAAGTTAAATAAGCAGGGTGACAATATACAGCCTTGACGTACTCCTTTTCCTACTTGGAACCAGGCTGTTGGTTCATGCCCAGTTCTAACTGTTGCTTCCTGACCTACATATAGGTTTCTCAAGAGGCAGGTCAGGTGGTGTAAGTATAGTTCATATTGCTCTTGCAATTACATACTTTTTCATGCAGAGACTTGGAGCCTCAAGGTTTTTTGAGGACGGAAAGATTTCCTGTCCTTCTGCATCTAGATATATAGATAGTTTGGCTACAAGGAGGAACTTTGGATCTGAACATGCAAAGAGACGACTACTAGCAGCTGGCAAATCACACAATCATTATTTCACAGGTCTTGGTGTTTTTGTTAGGATAATCTACATAGGAACATTTTTGCAAATATCTTTATCAGATAACTTTAAAGAAGACATATAAAGTGTAGTGAATGTAAGTGTAGTGGTGATAATTTCAGTAGTAGTGGTAGTATTATTTTCTAAAACCCCATCCTGCTCAATGTTTTCCATAAATTGATTAAATGGAAGCCACAGAGCTTCTGCTATGTGGCAAGGGCTAGGAGTGGGGAGGAGGTTTTTAACTTTAAGGCAAGGTATATGAGTCTGTTGACAAAGCATCCATTTTATTGGCTTTCAAATAGAAAAAAGCCATTGTCTGTGTGTTTTGGGGGAGGGACTGTTCAGGAAAAAGAGCTAGACTCGGAACTCAAACCCAGGCTCTGTAACAACCTAGAGGGATGGAATGGGAAGGAAGATGGGAGGGACGCTCAGGTGGGAGGGAACATATATATACCTATGACTGATTCATGTTGATGTTTGGCAGAAACCAACACAATACTGCAAAGAAATTATCCTTCAATTAAAAATAAATAAATTTATTAAAAACACCTATAGCTAGGAATCTGCAGAGCATTTTACAAAAAAAGCAAAACCTACTGGAAAAAAAAATCACATAAAAACATTTAAGATATACTTGGAACAAATTTAATTCTTAGGCCAAGGTTTGAGCAAAACACATATCTGAGCACAGATGAAACTGAGTAAGGCAAGAGCGAGTTAGGACACAGAAGAAGATCCTTGCGGGGCCAGCACAGAATCCCTTCCTTATGCAGATTAACCTGGGTGCCGGGGAGTGAAGAGTCTTCACCCCAGCACCCAGTTTGCATTCTTAGCATGCAGAACAGTTATAGGGTCTCATCTCAAAACATAGTTTCAGACATTCCCAGAAAGTCCTTTCTTGCCTTTATAAACTCATGAGTAGATACAAACCTACAAAAAGATCCTGTGGCTCAGTAAATCCTTTCTGACTATTGTCTAAAACTGGGATGTCAAGATTGAACACGATCAGTTAATTCTACAGAGAAGGCAGTGGCACCCCACTCCAGTACTCTTGCCTGGAAAACCCCATGGATGGAGGAGCCTGGTAGGCTGTGGTCATGGGGTCGCTGAGTCGGACACCACTGAGCGACTTCACTTTCACTTTTCACTTTCATGTATTGGAGAAGGAAATGGCAACCCACTCCAGTGTTCTTGCCTGGAGAATCCCAGGGGCAGGGGAGCCTAGTGGGCTGACGTCTGTGGGGTCGCACAGAGTCGGACAGGACTGAAGCGATTTAGCAGCAGCAGCAGTCAATTCTGTCACTCAACTGAATTCTGTATTGATTTCTCTTTTGTGTTCCCTTATACCACATCTTGTTAAATCCTCATGTTCTCCACAAAACTTCTAGAGTATGTTACGTATTTAAAGCCAAAGCAAATTGGAACTATTTTGACCAAGCCAGCCTCTCCCAATGTTTACTGATACATTGTTTTCTAACCTATGTACAGCACTGTCTCCCTCACTAATGGGCTTAATGTAAACTCAACCCAATGGTCTATGTTAAGCTGTTTCACCTTCCAGCTGAACAATGTTCCCCTTTAAGAAGCATCAGAGAACCAAAATTGCTAGATGAGACCTGACTCAACTTGTTTCTCTATTGTAGCCTAAGATTAAAGCATTTTTTCACCTACTTCCCCCAACCCCCACCCTTTTCTAATCCTCTATCTGGCTGATTCATAACAGCTGTTAAATAACTAGACATTTAGGTAAAGGCAAACTGAACCTATAAATCAATGTGTGTTATATAATAACCAACTCTTTCCGGCACAACTTGCCTTGGTTTGCTTTTTTTTATGCTGATTTCAGCTGCAGCATATGTATGAAGGGGTTTAGCACGATTGTAAATACTAATCTCCAGGCTGCTAATGTCATCATAGAAATAGATATAAGTAAATGAAACTCACAGTACATTCCTAGACATATGATGGGAGATTCTGAAGACATATGCTTCCTCCAAGCTGTTGCAATCCTCCTGAGTGTGAGTATATGCTAGGATTGCCTTGTTTGTAAACTACAGAAGCCAATACCAGCTAGTTTCAGCAGGGTAGGGAATTTACAATGGTACAGAATGTCTCATCGACCCAGCGGCAGGGATGTAGAGGGGCCTCAGAAGAAGACTAACACCAGAACCTAGAAAGCCATAAAGATTTTCTGTTTCACCTCTCTTTTTAAATTTTTATTGATTTATTTTTGGCTGTGCCGTGCCTTTGGGGCTGTGCAGGCTTTTCTCTAGTTGCAGAGAGCGGGATCTACTCTCTAGTTGTAATGTGTGGACTCCTCATTGTGGTGGCTTCTCTAGTTACAGAGCATAGGCTCTAGAACACAAAGAGCGGCTCCCAGGCTCTGGAGCACAGGCTCAACAGTTGTGCCTCATGGGCTTAGTTGCTCTGTGGCATCTTCCCAGATCAGGGATCGAACTGTGTCTCCTGCATTGGCAGACAGATTCTTTACCACTGAACCACCAGGGAAGCCCTCCATTTCATCTCTTTTAGTCCATCTGTTCATTCTTTTTCCCTTCTGCCTTGACTAGGTTCCTCTGTGTGACAGATACTGGCTGGTTGTTCCACAAATTCATTTTCCTTTTCTTCTAGGGACACATCTAGACCACATTTTCCATTAGGTGTAGACATGTACTTAATTCTGGCCTTCACTTTGAAGCCTGATCCATGAAAAGTTCCTTGTAATTCTCTAGTCTCTCTTTCTCTTCATCTGCTGGCAGAATGAAGAAGACTGAGAACTTAGAGCAAAGTGATAGCAATGGGATAAAAGGAGCTTGAGTCCTAAATAACTGCATGCCTCTCCCTCCTGCTATTAATGACATGCCCCTCACCCCCACCCAACTACCATGGACTCAATGTGACTGAGAAATGAAATTCTGTCTTGTTAAATTTTATTCCATTCTGTTAAGCTATTGCGATCTGTGATTCATCTTTTATACCAGTTAGTATCACTCATGGAGAAGGCAATGGCACCCCACTCCAGTACTCTTGCCTGGAGAATCCTATGGATGGAGGAGCCTGGTAGGCTGCGGTCCATGGGGTCGTGAAGAGTTGGACATGACTGAGCGACTTCACTTTCACTTTTCATTTTCATGCATTGGAGAAGGAAGTGGCAACCCACTCCAGTGTTCTTGCCTGGAGAACACCAG
>NW_011494898.1:339414-343394 GCF_000754665.1 Bison bison bison
AGAACCCCAGGGACAGGGGAGCCTGGTGGGCTGCCGTCTATGGGGTCACACAGAGTTGGACACGACTGACGCGACTTAGCAGCAGCAGCAGCAGCAGCAGCAGCATCACTCAAAGTCTCCTTTCCTCTTTTGGAAAATTCCCAACCTGCAGCTTCAGAGAGTATATCTAACAAATACAGCCCCCAAATAAGGGTAAGTCTTTTCTCCATTGGTCTTATTTTCAGAAATCAGACTGATTGAACTAATGGGTCAAGTCCTACCCTTGATGCAGTCAACTTTATTGAGGGAAGTGAAGTTGTCACGTGCAAAATGGCCCCTAGAGGGTTCACCAGGTGAAGAGAATAAAACCAAGATAGATCTGAGTTCCTCTTCCAGCTCTGCTGCTAACTCATTGGATAGTGTTTCTTAATTAACACACTTAGCTGTTTTGGACATCAGTCCCCACATATCAAAATGAGAGATGTAGATTGTCATCTCCAAAGCCTTTCGCAACTTCATAACCCATAAAGCTTCCTATTATGCTTAGAAAACAACTCAACTCTTAAACAACAAAATGAGAGTTTCCTTGAATTTTCTCGTCCTTGGCATAGACATGCCCCAAATATCACAGGACCTTTTTGCTGTTCCCAGACACCCTATTTGGTGTCTAACATAATGTAAATATTATACCCTGAATACTCATTGGAAGGACTGATGCTGAAGCTAAAGCTCCAATACTTTGGCCACCTGATGCAAAGAGCTGACTCATTGGAAAAGACCTTGATGCTGGGAAAGATTGAAGGCAGGAGGAGAAGGACAACAGAGGATGAGATGGTTGGATGTCATCACCAACTCAATGGATATGAGTTTGAGCAAGCTCCAGGAGTTGGTGATAGATAGGGAAGCCTGGCATGCTGCAGTCCATGGGGTCACAAAGAGTCAGACACAACTGCGTGACTAAACTGAACTGAAGCGTGTAATAATTACCTTACAGAGTCACTGTAAGGATTGTTAAAAATTCACATTTATATGGCTCTAGTACTAAATAAATGCTGAATGAATGCTTAAAAATGAATTTATCTCCTTATACTACAATTATTTGTCTGTATATCCACTAGAGTTTAAGCACCTAAATATCCGACTTCCACTTTTATTGGCCTTCCTGTCATTAAGACACTAGCCCAGGGTCTAGCACATAATATCTATCTAATAAATGTTATTAAATGAGTAAATAAATAATGGGTATTATATGGAATAGTTAGTCTTATAAAAATGCAAACTTTTCTTTCATATTAAAGTATTTCTCTCATATTATAGTCCTTCAATTGATTACTACATATTAAGGATATCTCCTGTTTTGCCAGAAGTGCATTTCTTTAAGAACAGCCTAAGGTATGAAATCTTAGGTCCCAGGGTTTCTAGTATGTGGCTATTCTTAGAATTACTTGGGGATCTGGGGAGCTGTTTAAATATACTGATGCCTATGTCCCATCCAGACTTACTGAATTGGAATCTTGGGGGTAGATCCCAGGCACCAGGGTATTTTTAATGCTCCCCAGTACAGCAGCCAGGGCTAAGAACCTCCATTCTGGCCCATCTGTTTATGTTGCAGCCATGTATTAAGTATATGTGTTTTTCACTCCTCTACTTGTTCAGCGTGGTGTATTAGGCACTACATTAGTCAGAATTACCCAGAGAAACAGAATCAGCCAGAGATGTATATGAGAGATTGATTAAATTAGCTCATGTGATGGTGGAGGTTGGCAAGTCCAAAATCTGCAGGGTAGGCTGCAGACTTAAGACCCAGGGAAAAGCTGAAGTTTGAGTCCAAAGACAGTCTGCTAGCAGAGCTCCTTTTCTCAGGAGATCAGTGTCTTTCAGTCAAGCCTTTCAACTGATTGGATGAGTCCCGACAATATTATGGAAGGTAATCTTCTTTCTCAAAGTCTGCAGATTTAAATTTTAATCTCACCTAAAAATGCCTTCTTAGAGAAACATCTAGAATGGTGTTTGACTAAATATCCGAGTACCATAGCCTAGCCAAGTTGGCACATAAAATTAACTATCAAGGGCACTTAGAATGTCAATTTTTGGCATTTCCTTTGCTAGCTAAAAGAAATTTCCAGTGACTCCTTGGTGCCCCCACAGGGCTTGCTTTAGAAAAATCAATTTTCTTTATGGTGGAGATTATGGCTGCTGCTCTGGAAGAAGCAAGAGAAGCAAACCTGAAGTGGAAGGGTTAAAAGTCTAACTCACAAGTCCAGCTAAGAGTGGCCCAGAGGATCCTACATCAACTGTTTTTGTCTGCCAGAGCGCTCCTATTTCATACTTGACTCCCTGTGAATGTCTCTTAGAAAACTGAGCTACTATGTCTGTCAAGTGAATATGCACATTCATCTGTTCTTATGGGAATTACATCCAGGAAATCTAGATTAATCCCAGATCAAAACTGCCAGTGTAACCAACAGATTCTCCACTGGAAATAGACACAACAGCTATGTCAACATGCAGTTGTCCTTTTCAAAAATTTTGATTCCAAAATTTGAACCTATTCCAAGTCCCTGCTGCTGCTGCTGCTAAGTCGCTTCAGTCATGTCCGACTCTGTGCGACCCCATAGACAGCAGCCTACCAGGCTCCTCCGTCCATGGGATTTTCCAGGCGAGAGTACTGGAGTGGGTTGGCATTGCCTTCTCCATTCCAAGTCCCTAAGTAAAGGTATATAGGGTATTTTCCTCACTTGGATACATGAAAATCCACTTTAGGTTAAAAATCTCTTAACAATTTTACCTATGATTGCAAAGTTGAAATTATTTTAGAAAAGTACCATTGTTAAGCAGTACAATCTTTTTCATCTAGATTGGATTGTCAGAATGTCAGAGGATCAGATCTCCAGAATTATTGAAAATATGCCTGACTTACTTGACCCCAAGCATTTCAAAACAGACTTCGTATAAAAAGTCTGCAAAACATGTCTTGTAGCCAACACTGCTTTCATGCCAAAAACTCAAATTGGAATACAATTTTAGAATGAAGTAGAGTTTTAAAATAGTCAATAATTTCTAGTTAACCCCTCAATTTTTATATCTTTCATATAAAGTATCTGTATCACTGATTAAATTGGATGGTTTATAGATTGAAATTTTAAGTGAATCTTTGAATGATAATTTCTGGTTTATGTGTATATTAAATCATGCATCATCTTTATAATTAAGCTAAATTAGCAATAGCATATTATTAATAATCCTACATTAAAAAATAATTACTGGTGTCAAAATTATTAAAAGTAATACTATCCAAACAGCTTCTATTGCTAAAGAGGTGTACAGTGCCTACTCCAAACTAAAAGGATCCTCCTTTTTCCTGGTTGACTAAAACTATACTTACAATATTGAATCATATCCCTTTTTCACAAAATGAAAGTTTCATATGGCCTGTCTTAGTTCAAAGTGAATTAAAATTAGGCATGTTTTGAAAGTCGTCACTAGATTTGAGGGCAAGGAGAGGAAGTTGATAGATTATGAAACTGTTGATTCCTCAGAGGACTACTGCAAACTATGCAGTTGGGAATATAAAATTACTTATAACAAGTTTTCTCACGCTACCTTAGAGTTGTGTATTCATATAGTGGTGGAATAGAGCATAATATCTCAAGAAATTTGTGAGATACATGGCAAATAATTTGTTATTATGACAAGAACCAGAAAAATAAACTATATGACTTGTGAAATTTTACCCTCCCTTCTGTCTGCCCCCATTTCGAAAGAGAAAGATTTCTTGCTCCTTGAATCAGCTTTCAGAACCTCTGCCCTTTTGTTGTATAGAATGCAAGTAAAGGAAGGACAGAAAGAAAAACACCAATACAGTATACTAACGCATATATATGGAATTTAGAAAGATGGTAACAATAACCCTGTGTACAAGACAGCAAAAGAGACACTGACGTATAGAACAGTCTTTTGGACTCTGTGGGAGAGGGAGAGGGTGGGATGATTTGGGAGAA
>NW_011494898.1:343494-345840 GCF_000754665.1 Bison bison bison
GCCAGTCCAGGTTCGATGCACGATACTGGATGCTTGGGGCTGGTGCACTGGGACGACCCAGAGGGATGGTATGGGGAGGGAGGAGGGAGGAGGGTTCAGGATGGGGGACACGTGTATGCCTGTGGCGGATTCATTTTGATATATGGCAGAACCAATAAAATATTGTAAAGTTTAAAAATAAAATAAAATTTAAAAAAAAATTTAGTAATAATAGAAGCAAGAGAAGTAAAGTTGACCTCTATGATAAAGAGCTGATACAGAAAGCAGAGATGAAGGAATCAAAAAATTAATCAGACTGGTTTGTTTCTCATAAATCAAAAACTTGTGAGAGTTTTCAAGGGCACTAGGAAAGGAAAGATAATTAGAAATATCTGGAGATGTTTTCGGAAAAAATTGAATGTAACAGAAGATAAGGCAAAAGGATTTATTTTAAGCATATATCCTGTGGTTCATGGATGTCGACTCTTTGGCATTTTTAAGAGAAGTAAAGAATTAAATTATTTCTCAATTATTTTGAATGCCAGACTGATGTTTCTTTGAGTAATTCCATGCAGGGAAGGAGTCACAGGGAGACTTAGCTTTATTTAGGTTACATTACTAACAATAATAATTTACATATTTTTAAATATACTGAATTAACACTACTTTTATTTAGTTGTATGTCTCATGAATGGGGAAAAAGAGGTAAGTTAAATAGTTAAAACTCTCTTGCCAGAAACAACACAGTCCGTAATGATCAGCCTGGTATTGATATACAGTTATTAGATGTGGCAATTTCAGTATACTAGAATCTGCCTGCAATGTGGAAGACCCGAGTTCGATCCCTGGATTGGGAAGATCCCCTGGAGAAGGGAAAGGCTAACCACTCCAGTATTCTGGCCTGGAGAATTCCATGGACTGTATAGTTTCTGGGGTCGCAAAGAGTCGGACACAACTGAGCAACTTTCACTCTCAGAAAGCTTATAAATTATAATTAAAAAAAATGTTACTCTCATATTGTTTTTATCTTATTGATGGAGGTTTCGCATAGCTGATGTCAGAGTCAGAATTAGAACTTAAAACTAAAAAAAAATTCAGTATAATTCACCACAGTATTTTGCCAGTTTTTAAAAAATCAACAAAAACTTAGTACCACTAACACTTCCGTCATTATCTTTTTACTCACCAGATATGCAGATATGCTAATGGAAAATATTTTTCATGGTAGACAACTATTTTTATTGACCTATTAAGTTACCATCAATCTTTCTTATGTTAAACAATAACATTATTTGATTAAATAAGAGTATTCTTATGCCTTACTATTTAAAAAGTACTCCACAGACCAGCAGCACAGGTATCTCCTGGGAGCTTTTGGAAATGCAGGATCTAAGACTCTGCCCCAGATATACTGAATTGGAATCTACATTTCACTTGATCTCCAGGTAACTTGCAACCATACCAGAGTTTGAGAAGCACTGTTCCCGTTCATAGATATTCTTCAAGTGAAATCAGTGACCATCTGTATTAGGATTACCTAGAACGCTTATAAAATATACACTTCCTGGATTCTTTCTGAGATCTAGTGGGGCCTTTGAGAACAAATTCTTAATAATATTCTATGTGATTGTGATGCACATGAAAGCTTGAGGAAGAAAGTACTGGGCATTTTCGTGTATCAGTGTTTTGACCCATGTATTTGTATTCAGCTCTAAGCCAGTAGCTACATGTTTATTGGGTCTGCTGTGCTTACAGGATTGGTTGCACTCCGTCAGTGCTTACTGGGCTTCCCAGGGGGCGCTAGAGGTAAAGAACCTGCCCGCCAATGCAAGAGATGTAAAAGCTGCCAGTTCGATCCCTGAGTCGGGAAGATTCCCCGGAGGAGGAAATGGCAACCCACTCCAGTATTCTTGCCTGGAGAATCTCACGGACAGAGGAACCTGGCGGGCTACAAAGATCGCAAAGAGTCGGACATGACTGAAGCAACTGAGCACGCACAGTGCTTATTGGTTCCTCTATCCTTTCTGAGCCTTGTAAGGCATAATTGGAAAACTCTCTCTGGCCAGGTCTTATTGGCTTTCCCCATATCTCCATTCAACTACAGGGGGAAAGAGGGTTTTGTACATCTCGAGGGTAAAAAGTCCTTCCAGAAAGAACTACCTAGGAGGCTAACTGTAGCTGATTCCTGAGGGTCTTTTACAGGAAGACAGTCTTTTACTTCCAAAATACACTTTATTTATTTATTTTTGATTACTCTTTTTTTTTGTTTCATACATTCTCATGAATCAGCCATGGATGCACATGTGTTCCCCATCCTGACCCTCCCACCCTCCTCCCTCCCCATCCCATCCCTCAGGGTCATCCCCT
>NW_011494898.1:345940-351740 GCF_000754665.1 Bison bison bison
TCATGCACCAAACCTAGGCTGGTGATCTGTTTCACATATGATAATGTATATGTTTCAATGCTATTCTCTCAAATCATCCCACCCTCGCCTTCTCCCACAGAGTCCAAAAGACTGTTCTATCCAAAATACACTTTAAATTCATAGTATAGTACTAAATACCTTCAAGGCTTTCTTTAAGGGAAAGGGCAATGCAAGAGCATCTCCAATACCTGCTTCCAGTGTCTTCTCTGCCACCTATAAGTTATTGGCCTTAGGCAGATTACTTAGCCATTTGAGCCTCCTTGCCGCACCTGTGAAATGAGGATAATGAGACCTGCCTGAAGGTTGGGCACTGTTCCAGACTGTCCCTTGAGATCCTTTCCAGCTTTGAGATCCATGATTCCATTATTTCATCAAACCAACATATATCACAGTAATCACCATTTTGTGTTTCTACACTCCTGGATTCTTTCATCAATTTTCCTCTCCAATCTGTCATCTTCTTGAAGTCTCCCATGTATACCTTGCCGTTACAACTATTTTAATAAAAATGAATTTAGAACATTCTTATCAGAGATATTGACTTTCATCAGAAGTTTAAAATTTAAGATAGTTAACCTGTCAGAGTTAAAACACCGTGTCTGTTAATTATGCATTTAAATGGATGCAGGTGAAATGAATGGGTGTGGATAAAGAGACATACTTGAGAAATTTAATAGTTGCCACTTAATTTAACTACTCTGAGCTCATCTAAGATGCATGAGAACAAAATAGTAAGGTGGAGCCTTGAAGGTTTCACCTGCAGTAGAAACAACTTAGCAAACACATCAATGAATACAAAATCTGTAAAATTCATTGAACCATAGAAGCTTACAAATTGAAAAGAAAATTACTTTAAATTCCTGCCCATCAAAAGTGACTTAATCTCATCTATGTTTTCTGAGTTTATTAGAATTAAAAAAAAATCCTCTGTTTTCATAGCTTCTAACAATTTCCTAAGTACAGTAGGCAAGGTGCTTGTTGAACTACAATGTGATTTGAATAAGAGACCACTTCTACTCTGAAGAGCTCTTGTTAAACATTTCCTGAATGCTGCACTTAAGCAGCTGTCATGGTGCTCTACTTACAAAAGACTTGGTTATACTGGTTTCTGTTATATTTGTACCTTGATTCATAGATAAATAGCTGTACGATGTATTGATTAAGAACAGAAGTGTTGAAATCAGGCAGACCAGGATTTGAATACTGGCTGACTTACCAGTTTCATAACATTGGGCAAATATCTTGTTTTCTCTCCTGCAAACGTGTTAATAATACCTTCCTTTGAAGAATGCTGGGGATTAAAGGAAATAAATTTACTTTAAAATAGATTTAGGCAATTATTAGTTTGATCATTCATTTTGTCAGCAAATGTTTACTATGTGCCTTCTATATGTCCACTAGATGACAGGAATGATGAATTTCTGATAGTCAGAAGAAAATTAGCCAGACGAGCCACTGCCTTCAATGAGATGATATTCTAATTGCCTGTCACAAATCCTGTCTCACAGTAATCACTGAACAGTTGATGATGATGATGATGACTATTTTTATTGTTAAAAGCTTATTGTGAAAGTGAAAGTGTTAGTTACTCAGTCGTGTCCAACTCTTCGTGACCGCATGGACTGTAGCCTGCCAGGGTCCTCTGTCCACGGAATTCTCCAGGCAAGATAACAGGAGTGGGTTGCCATTCCCTTCTCCAGAGGATTTTCCCAACCCAGAGATCGAACCTGGGTCTCCTGCATAGCAGGCAGATTCTTCACCATCTGAGCCACCAGGGAAGCCCCTAAAAGCATATTACTTTTATCTAAAATTAAATATTAAACCCAAAATACCATTAAACATTGAAAATGCTCAGCAATAAATAAGTACATTGCCTGCTCTTGACATCTCCCATACACATGTGCAGCTTTTCCAAACTCAGGTCATATGTGAAGGGACTAAAACCTTGAGGTACAGCCAAGTAGGCCTGAATCTGCATCAAAAGGAAAAATTTCAAATGAGCTTTAAAACTCAAGTTATATTGAAACTGCCCAGAAGAGAAGTATAGGGTGAGGCTTCAGAGCATGAACTCTGTAGACATGTTATTAGGTTTGAATCCCAATTTTGACACTTGCTAGCTTAATGACTTTGGATAAGTTACTTAATCTATCTCTGCTTTAATTTTCTCATATATAATGTAGCAATAATAATACTTGCTACCTCAAATAGTTGCTGTAGATAGTAAATGAGTAAATCCATGAAAATCCTTTTCAATAGTGCCTGGCACAAGTGAGGATAAACAATGTTGAACAATGTCATTATTAATATTTTTTTAATTTTATTTTATTTCAATGTCATTATTAATATTATTAACATCACAAAGCACTTATCATTGGCATACGTATGATAATGCCAGTTAGAGAGAAATGTGATATGAGGTAACTAAAATGAACTTCCCCTAGATGGTACAGGAGGAATAATTCAAAACCCTGTACATATATCTATGTTTGGTTCAGTTCAGTTCAGTTCAGTTCAGTCGCTCAGTCGTGTCCAACTGTGCTATATTTTTCAAATTGTTAATTTGAATGTTAATATATGTTATATGAAAAAAAAAGACTTCTATTGGATATCAATATGAGTTAGGAAAAGAGAGTTCCGTAATCCATAACTTCAGAAGGATTAGACAGCTTTCAAAGTAAAACAGCTTTCTTACTGCAGGACTTCTCAGAGCACTGGGTATACTAATATGCAAGATCATTTCCAAAAGGAGAATACATTATTTCCCAAAATTACTTTACCGAAGTTTTGAAGATTCGTTGTTAAAAGAAATAAAGTTTGAGAAACAATGATATAGATGGGAGGGAGATTTATCTTTGAAAAGACATAAAGCATCATCCTTAATTTACTCAACTGTTAAAAGAAAAAAAAAGTGATTTGAAACAGGTCAGAAGGAAAATAGAGAAAAGAAAATGGTCAATGGTGTGCTGAAGCCAGCTCATACTGTCTTATGAGACTCAAAGGTTAAATTTTCAGGAATTTTGAGAGCCAGTTTTTAAACAGAGCCAGTATTTTTTCAGCTTTATTAACATATTATTGACCACAAGATATTTAAAATGTACAATGTGATGATTTGACATATGCATACACTGTGAAAAGATTCCCCCCATTAAGTTAGTGAACATATCCACTATCTAACATGTTTATTTTTTCTGTGAGACTATTAAATTCTAATCTCTTATATAATTTCTCTGTTGTATTCTTTCAGTTCTGCAATACAGTGCTATCAACTATAGTCATCATGTTTTACACTAGATCCTGAGACCTTATTCATAGTATAACTATGGTTTGGTTTTCCTATTTCCCTCACTCCTCAGCCACTGGCAATTACTTTTCTACTCCAAACAGAGCCATTCTTTAAAAATAAACTATATAAACTTACAAATAAATATGTAAAATTGAAAATGAACATCATAAGTATTCAAAAGTAATCACTTCCTAAATATTTTACTGCATGCATGTTTTATTATCTATGCCCTTGAGGTTATGTTGTACATAACCTATTGCATCTATTATTATAGATCTATTGCATCTGTATACCAGAAATACTACACAGTGGTGTGGTATCCCACATCTCTTTTCAACCCTGTCCACTGACTTAATCTTGGTAGGTTGAAATAAGTCTTGATGAGGGTATTTGTACCATAGAATTGGACAAATGCTATGGATCAGAGCTTGATTTATTGTTTTGTAGATTTTCTAGACTTAAGGGTGCTATAGAGAAAATGTTAACAATGCAGATTAAACTTAAAGAAGAAAAGCTATGACAAACCTAGACAGTGTATTAAAAAGGAGAGACATCACTTTGCTAACAAAGGTTCATAGAGTCAAAATTATGGGTTTTCTGGTGGTCTTGTATGGATGTGAGACTTGTACCATAAATAAGGCTGAGCACTGAAGAATTGATGCTTTTGAACTGTGGTGCTGGAGGACTCTTGAGAGTCCTGTGGTGCTGGAGGACTCTTGAGAGTCCCTTGGACAGCAAGGAGATCAAACAGGTCAATGCTAAAGAAAATCAACCCTTAATATTCATTGGAAGCAATGAAGCTGAAGCAGAAGCTCCAATACTTTGGCCACGTAATGTGAAGAACCAGCTCATTGGAAAAGACCCTGATGCTGGGAAAGACTGAAGGCAGGAGGAGAAAGGGGTAACAGAGGATGAGATGGTTGGGTGGCATCACTGACTCAAAGGACATGAGTTTGAGCAGACTCCAGGAGATAGTGAAGGACAGGGAAGCTTGGCATGCTGTGGTTCATTGGGTCACAGAGAGTCAGACATGACTTAGTGACTTAACAACAAACTTAAAAGTGTGTCAGTTCTGTGGTAGTTACACTGTCAATAAGACAAAATTAAGAAAATTATCTTTCAGTATTCAAAAAATATTATCTAATTCAGCAATGCAGTCACCAGAATCATTTATAGGTCAATGAGTGAGGTTCCAATGCTGGAGATGTAAGAGACACGGGTTTGATCCCAGGGTTGGGAAGATCCCCTAGAAAAGGGCATGGCAACCCACTCCAGTATTCTTGCCTAGAGAACCCCATGGACAGAGGAGCCTGGCAGGCTACAGTCCATAGGGTCACAAAGAGTCGGACACAACCGAAGCAACTTAGCACATATGCATGCCCAAGTGAGTTTCCAACATACGTCATCACTTTCTCACTTTTATCTTGTCCATTAACATAAATGAATAAGCCTTGTCTTGTTAATGTGGTATATCATGTTGGTTGATTTGCACATATTGAATTGTTTGGAGTATTCTCTTATGATTATTTATATTTCTGTGATAAGAAGCATATTTCGGATTAAATAATAGGGACCTACAAGCAAACTCTATAGATTAAAAAACAAACTTGAAAATACTAACTTGGAATATTCATTCTGAAGTGAACCTGAGAGATCCTCAGACCCATTGCAAATATTGACTAAATTCACCTTATAATTCCATTATGTGCCTTTATTTTATCTTCAGGAAGATTAATGGATATCAGGAATTTATTATACGCTTTTCTTTTGCTTATGTCTAAAAGTTTTTTTAATAAAAGAGATTGAAAGAAATTAACTAAATATTTCATAGAGGGGATGTATTAAATTGTTTTTAGCCGTATTTGTCTGCCTTAAGTTTGGTCTTTGGACAGACAGCTATCAGCTCATTTTGGAGCTGAAATTTAATAACAATTAACACTGGATAAAAGTCTGCATACTTGCATAGCTTCAAACCTTTTTTGTACTCAGTTTAGTTCAGTTGCTCAGTTTCAGTTCAGTTCAGTTCAGTCGCTCAGTTGTGTCGGACTCTTTGCGACCCTATGAATTGCAGCACGCCAGGCCTCCCTGTTCATCACCAACTCCCAGAGTTCACTGAGACTCACATCCATTTAGTTGGTGATGCATCCAGCCATCTCATCCTCTGTCGTCCCCTTCTCCTCCTGCCCCCAATCCCTCCCAGAATCAGAGTCTTTTCCAAGGAGGCAGCTATTTGCATGAGGTGGCCAAAGTACTGGAGTTTCAGCTTTAGCATCATTCCTTCCAAAGAACACCCAGGACTGATCTCCTTTAGAATGGACTGGTTGGATCTCCTTGCAGTCCAAGGGACTCTCAAGAGTCTTCTCCAACACCACAGTTCAAAAGCATCAATTCTTTGGCACTCAGCTTTCTTCACAGTCCAACTCTCACATCCATACATGACCACTGGAAAAACCATAGCCTTGACTAGACGGACCTTTATTGGCAAAGTAATGTCTT
>NW_011494898.1:351840-370546 GCF_000754665.1 Bison bison bison
TCAAAAGCATCAATTCTTTGGCACTCAGCTTTCTTCACAGTCCAACTCTCACATCCATACATGACCACTGGAAAAACCATAGCCTTGACTAGACGGACCTTTATTGGCAAAGTAATGTCTTTGCTTTTGAATATGCTATCTAGGTTGGTCATAACTTTCCTTCCAAGGAGTAAGCGTCTTTTAATTTCATGGCTGCAATCACCATCTGCAGTGATTTTGGAGCCAACTTTCATTTTATTCTAATATAACATGATGAGTTAAAATTTTTGCATTCTCTCAGCAGGTTCCACAGCCCTGTACCCAAACTCTTATATCTATGGAAAATTTAAATTGGTGTTAAAAATCACCCAGTCTGTTGTTTTCAAAAGTATGTACACAGGTTATTATTAGGCATTGGCATAAAAGGGATTGCTTTACTTCATGAATTCTGAGCACATTTAATGTGCTAATAGAGTTGATTTTTTTTAAGATTAAGGAACACATTTCCAAATGCATGTGATCATGGAAATGTTTTTCCTAGAACACTCTTTAAACTCTTGAGTTCCATGGAAGATGACTTGAATTAATTCCATCCTTACACTGCAGAAGGGGAAAATATGACCTATAGAGAAGAGGCAACTTGCCCAGAGTCCCAGATACATATGGTAGAATGAAGATTTACATGGTACACCAGGACCTTCGAGTTCTCATACCCAAATTTTCAATATCTTTGAGTGGGTCCAGCCACATTCCTTTCTTGGTTCTTATAATAATCAATAGACCATATTAGCTAGTAAATCAAATATGGGTGAGACTAGAGGTAAGAATCATTCTGAAAACTTATGGTTACCAAGGAGGGAAGAGAAGGGTGGGACAAACTGGAGGCTGGAGTTGACATATATACACTACTATGTACAAAATAGATAACTAGTAACAACCTACTATATAGCACAGGGAACTCTACTCAATGGTCTGTGGTGACCTAAATGGGAAGGAAATCTTAAAAAGTGCATATATGTATTCGTATGACTGATTCACTTTGCTGTACAGCAGAAACTAACAGAATATTGTAAAGCAACTATATTCCAATTTTAAAAAAAGGCAAAGCTCCTCTCAAGATGTGAACCCATGAGATCAGACAAGTTGTGTGCATCCAAACTACAACGACAGAACAATAGGATAGACATCCCCATTCCAAAAGGGGGAACTGGAAAGAAGGAAGGTGGGTCCCAAGGAGGTTCAAAACCCAGCCAGGCAAATTTCATGAGATCTTAAGGCTGGAGAATAATTCTCTTTGGCTTAATGCTCTTTGCAGGCCCATTGCAGCAGATGTCTCACTTTCCAGACCCACTGGGGTGGTGGTTTTGCCCCCAGAGCTCTGCTGAGCAGGGTTCAGCCCCACTTTGGGCAGAAGATGTCTGGCCTGTTGAAAGCAAGGTGATGACTTCCCTTTTTGAGACCAAGGAGGCAATCCAGATGATCTCTGCGTCATCTTTGGGATCAGTCTTCCTCCCTTGTCTTCAAGAATAGCACATGTTTGCAGCCAAACAGCTTTATGGTCCTGTCCTATAAAAACCTAGGAGTCTGATAAACTTCTTAATTCCTTCTTATCTCTTTCCTCTTCAGTTCCAACTAGCCATTTTCCTGCTCAGGTGGCTGCTTAAGTGCAGGTTTCATACCTCCATCCTTTATCAAAAGGATGCTTAACCACACCCTTAGCATTCCCTTCTGAATATACTTTCTCTCTTTTTTGCAATACAGATAGACTGAGAATTTTCCAAGTCTCAAAGTTCTAGTTCATTTTTGCTTAATAATTCCATCTTCAAGTCATGTCTCTCTTCCCAAATTTTACTATAAACAGTTAGGTGGAGTCAAGTTGCACCTTGAAAATTTTCCTTAGAAATCACTTCCAAAAAACAGTAGAACATGGACACAGTTCTGCCAAATTCTGTGCCACTTTATAACAAAAATCTGCTTTTCTCCATTGTCCAATAATGTGCTCCTTATTTCTACGTGAGGCCTCATCAAAAGGCTTTTACTTTATTTACCTTATTTTGCCTTTTACCTTATTACCTCATATTTCTACCAAAATTCTGTTTATGATTACTTAGGTACTCTCTAAGAGGATTGAGGCTTTGTCTACAACTCTCCATTTTTCTTTCTAAACTCTCACCAGAATAGTACTTAATGGTCCACTCGCAGCGATGTAGGCTTTTCCTAACCCTAACCATTTAGCCAGTTCCAAAGTCACTTCCACCTTTTACATATTTGTTATAGCAGCACCACAACTTCTTGGTACCAGTTGCTGTTTCAGTTCAGGCTGCTATAGCAAAATTCCATAAAATGGTGACATTAAAAACAGGTACTTATTTCCCATAGTTCCTGGGGCCAAAAGTCCAAGAGCATGGGCAGATTCTCATGAGAGTTTTCTCCTGGGTTGTACACTGCTGACTTCTTGTCATATCCTCATATGGTGGATAACAGAGAGAGAGAGACAGGAAGCAAGCTCTCTCACTTGCTTCATCCATGAGTGCACATATCTTTTAGATCATATTTTTCCATTTTTGTCTGGGAAAATCAACTCACTATAGACATAAGATACAAGAAATTTAGCAATAACAAAAGACATTCGACACATTTCATTAAAAGTAAAAGTGTTAGTCATCCAGTCGTGTCTGACTCTTTGTGACTTTATGGACTGTAGCCGGCCAGGCCACTCTCCTTGGAATTCTCCAGGCAAGAATACTGAAGTAGACTGTCACTCCCTTCTCCAGGGGATCTTCCTGACCCAGGGATCAAACCTGGGTTTCCTGCACTACAGGCAGATTCTTTACCATCTGAGCCACTAGAGAAGCCCACATTTCATTGAGTACCAGTGATATACTAGGCATTGTATTAGGCCCTGGGGCTTAAACTGCAAACCATACACAGTCCTTGGCATCATGGAATTTACTGTCTTATAAGGTATACCCACTACTGAACAGGCAATAATGCAGTATAAGTATAGGATGACACAAAACTACAGATGAGAGACAAGTAACCCAGATTTGAATGGGAGGAGGACTAGGACTATTTCACAGAGGAAGTGATATTTAAGACCCCTAAAAGATGTGTAGGACTTAGGCGAAGGTGAAAAGGTTCAGCAAAAGGGGTTCTAAACTAGAAGAACATCTTCAAAGCTATGAGATTAAAGAGAACTTGACATGTTTGAGGAATTGATAGCATCTGAAGTATAAAGGGTAAGAGACTAGGCTAGAGTGACAATGCTGCTATATCGCAAAAGACCATGAGAGCCACGTTAAGGATTCAGGGGGTTACACTGATGGGACTGGGAGCCACTGACATGTTTTAACAAGTGCTGGGTGCAAAGCTGAGAAGTGATACGAGGGAGTCAAAGACCAGGTGGAAAGCTGTTGCAGTCATCCCAGGAAGAGGTAATGATAACTATGCCAAGGGAGTAGCAAAGTGAACAGGGAGAAGCAGGGAGAGTTTATAAGGTAGATTAACAGGATTTGGTAGTTGGTATGTTGGAAGAGGTAAGACAAAGCAAGGCAAGGATGAACTGGGTAGATGATGAACCATTCACAGAATAAGGATCCCAGGGGAAGAGAACACTTGAAAAATGGGAGATAAGACTATATTAATAGATATGTTAAGAGGAGACTGTTTCTTAATATGTTTTTAAAGTTAGCATTCTATACAAAAATGCAAAATGTATATTAAAAAAGTATATTTCTGTCATACTGTCATACTATTGTCTTACATCAGTAAGGAATATACTAGTAGAGAATCCCTTTTACATAATTTAGTAAAATTTGCAAATAATCTTTTACTCCTTTCCTGGAAATATAAATTATTTCTAATCCTCAACTACAACTATATTGTCTGAGCTCTCTTGGTTTTAAATATATTTTTGATATAATAAAAGAGAAACTGACAGTCCAAAGTTATCAGACAGAAACAAATATAAATTGGAAGTTACAGATGGACTAAAATTTAAAGGCATTGTGTGCTTTTGATTCATACTTCCAGATTGCTTTGAGCTCTTTTAAAAATATTTTAAAAAAAAAAAAAAAAAATATTTTTCTAACAGTTGGTAAAAATGCTCCACGTGGAATACCAACAATTGTAGCAGCTGGTGTTTACGGCAAATGACAAGGCTGAATTAAACAATTATTATCTCCATTTCAGGGTGGCTTGTAAAAACAATAAAGTTTTAAGAAGGCATTGACTTTTAAAGGAGGTCCAGCTGAATTCATGTTCCTATCTGTTTGGAGCTATAGTACTAACCTTGAGATCAAAATAGAATACTGCTAACATGGAAAAGTGACCTCAAAAATTATGCAAAAGTTTACACAGCTTATAGCAAAACATATTCTGATAATAAATTACAAGCTCAACTTGCTAGCTAAAGTGGCAAAAGTCTCAGGATTTTTATGTAAGAACTCTAGAACATTCCTAGTTTTGAAAAACAGTAAGAATTCTTACCCTTTATAATCAAGGAAGGACACCATAAACAATAGAAATTCATTTTAAAAAGAAAAAAACCACTTACCGAGTTAAATAATTGCTTCTTCATTTATCATAATTGTGTTTTGCTTATTTGCCCCATTTTTTATTTAAATAGCATCTCATAGTATCTATTATCTTTTTAAACTGAAACTGGTGGGAAAATAATAAAGAAAGGAATTCATATTCACTTCCTTCTTAATTGAATGGGATGTATGCTCCAGATATATGAGAAATCTTGCTGAATGGTGGAAAATGTATTTTGCTGATAAAAATACCGCAGAAGTATTCAGGCACAAGATGCTGAATGTCATGCAGTTTTATATCAGCAGATATAGCTACTTCTCTAGTCCTATGATGTGTGTATAGCTTATCCATTCATGTTTATAATTAGTTGGCAATCAGAACTTAATTGTGGGTTTGAAGCTATTAAAGAACAACCAAAGCAGCCAGGAATATAACATGTAGAGAGAAGGAAAAAGGATTGCAGTTATCCTCTACTTGCTGCTACTTCTTCCTCCTAGCCATCTGCTAATTTATAGCTCAGGGCACCAAAGTCACCAAAAATAGTGTTCTAAAGTCTGTGGCAGTCTCACTGATCAGAAAGATGAAAAATCAGAGTTCAGAACTTCAAGACAGACACTGTTTAAGGGACTAATATTCTGAAGAAAAGCTTCCCTGGTAGCTCAATGGTAAAGAATCTGCCTGCCAATGCAGGAGATGCAGGAGACACGAGTTTGATCCCTGGGTTGGGAAGATCCCTTGGAGAAGGAAGTGGCAATCCACTCCAGTATGCTTGCCTGAGAAATCCCATGGACAGAGGAGCCTGGTGGGCTATAGTCCATGGGGTCACAAAGGAGTCAGACACAAAACACAACTGAACAACAGCACATTCTGAAGAAAAGAAAGCCTAACGTTCTGAATGCATTTCACCCCTAAAACATTTGCCAATCCCTAAGCTGTGCACTGGTGATTGAGAGACAAAAATTGAAGTTCATATCCTGTTAAGGAGATAGAGCCTAGTAAATACTCAGGGATTTCATTTAATATTCTTAAAGCCTTAGATCCTAAGACCAAATATAAATTATAAACATGCTAGTTTTCACAAGTCCTGAAACATAACTTTGAATCAATTCAGTCCCTGATTGAATCAAGGTTCCCTATTAGTATTGTATCTTCCTATTTATTTTAATTGGAGGCTAATTACTTTACAATATTGTAGTGTTTTTTGCCATACATTGACATGAATCAGCCATGGGTGTACATGTGTTCCCCATCCTGAACCCCCCTCCCACAACCCTCCCCATCCCATCCCTCAGGGTCATCCCATTGCACCGGCCCTGAGTGCCCTGTCTCAGGCATTGAACCTGGACTGGCGATCTAGTTCACATACGGTAATATACATGTTTCAATGCTATTCTCTCAAATTATCCCACCCTTGCCTTCTCCCACAGAGTCCAAAAGTCTGTTCTTTATATCTATGTCTCTTTTGCTGTCTCGCATATAGGGTCATCGTTACCATCTTTCTAAATTCCATATATATGTATTATTTTACTGTATTGGTGGTGTTCTTTCTGACTTACTTCACTCTGTATAATAGGTTCCAGTTTCATCCACTTCATTAGAACTGATTCAAATGCATTTTTTAAATAGCTGAGTCATATTCCATTGTGTATATGTATCAAAGCTTTCTTATCCATTCATCTGCTGATGGACATTAAAATCTCTTTGGAGAAAATTAATATATCCTAAAGTTTTTCATAGACAGTATCAAATATTCAATATTAAGTCAACTGGCATACATGTACAAAGGATCAAATTATTAAAGGCCATGAAAAAATAGACAATATCAACAAATCAAAAATCAAGATTCTGAAGTCATCAAACACAGACTTTAAAATAACCATGATTAATATTTTTAACAAAAGAGGTTTAAAAAAAGACATAGAATTTCACCAGAGAATCAGAATCTACTAAAAAGATATCTAATTGATATTACAGAATTTAACCATAATTAAAAACTCAAATTCAATACATGGGTTTAATATCAGGACAGTAGAAAACAAGATTCAGAATAGATATTGACAGAAAATATTAAAATTGGTACCCACAGAGACAAAAAGGAGAAAAAATATAGAAAAGAACATAAGAGATATCCAGGACTTAGAGAAAATATCTAACATATGTGGGACTGAACTTTGTAAAGGAGAAGAGAGGAAATAACCTACCAAAACTTTTATAAAAGCGAAAAACACAAAAAGTTTAAGAAGCTCTTTGTACCCCAAGCAAGAGAAAACAATGAAAACCAAGCTTATATACATCACAATAGAACTACTGAAAGCTACAAACAAAACAAAACAAATCTTAAAAGCACTCAGAGGAAAAAGATACATTATCTTAAAAAGAGTAACAAAAAACTAAGTGCTGACTTTTTAACTTTTTCAACAGAAACATTGGAAACCAGAAGAAAATGAAATGATATCGTTAAAGCACTGAAAGAAGATGGTTGCCAATGCAGCATTCTTTCTTCAGGGAAAATAACCTTCTAAGATGAAGACAAAGTGAAAATCTTTTCAGACAAACAAAAACTTAAGAGAATTTGTTGCTGCTATAGAAATACTTAATGAAGTTCTCCTAACAAAAGGAAAATGATCCCAGATGGAAGTTCAATCATACAAGAAGAAAGAAAGACCGCAAGAATGAATACATAGATATGCAGACCTAAATGAATAGTAATTGTGAAAATAACAGATAAAATAAATAAAATAATTTCAAATTACAACTTTGCATTTCGAAAAATACTGCTCCTACCAGACTTCTGAGCCATATATTCTAGCCATTTGGCTGTGAGGCAGATAAGCACAGGATACTGGTGAAGACAGAACAAGGGTGTCCAGACATCCTGGAGACATGGGACAAAGTTTCCTGAGAAAGAAGTAGGCATAAATTATCTCTTGTTACTCCCCTTAAGACATTCTTTGTTCTTGAAAAGTCAAATAGTCCATGGTTTCTTGAACATAGCCGGTTGCTTCTTCACTTAGGATTTTGCTCATGTTATTCTCTCTGCCTAAAATGCAAACATGATTTCTACCTCACCTCCCTCACATGTTCAAATCTTTCAGGTTTGACCTTCAGTGCCTCTGTAACTTTTAAGCCCTTCCCTGGCCATACACCGGCAACCATCCCTGATACTCCAGTCCATACTGTGATAACCTCTTTCATAAAAGAAATATGTGTTTATGTCACCTTGCTTACTAAGATTTAGATTCTTTAAGAATGTCCTCTCTTTCATCGTTTCATCATTTACTCAACAAATACTGAATAAATGGAAAATGGATGGATGAGCAGATGGATGGAGAAGCCTTTATGACCATTCTCCAGATGAGTACAGATTTTGCTATGATTTGACACTTGCTTAACTATTAGTCAAGGTCCATCATGCCATTTTCTCTCCATCCCTGCTTTCTTCTAGTTTTAATCACATTTTTTGGATCATCAAATGCTACAGCAGGAATATATTTGAGCTAAGGAAAATTCTCAGTAACTAATTTTGACCTTGAAGTCAGTTAAAAGGGTGCTATACAAGAGGAAAGTGGTAGCTGTTTATATTATGATTTGGTGATGGGGAAAATATAAAAGACAGTGACTTTTTTAATACATTCAACTGGTTTATAATTTTCAGAGTAAAACATCAGCGTTTGAGATCAGTGTTTCTCCATGTTGCTTTGTGTCTGGATCAGGACAGGGAAAGTAAACAATATTCACAGTCAAATGAAAACAAAATACTGAGTTGTTCTTTTGTGCAATGCACTGGCCTGCATACAGATAGATGAAGTCTGTACAAATAATCTATGTTCAGCCATGCAGAGATAAAACCTGCCACTAACACCAGCAATGTAGAACAGAAATACTGCCTGAACCTTCATATACATGATGAAACAAACCTCCTCAACTGAACACATGTGTTCTCAATATTTTTTCTGGTAAATATTTAAGCAGATGATCTAAGAAGGTCAGAGTTTGCCATTGGTGACTCTTGATTTTCTAGTTAAAAGCATTTTTTTAAATGCCTGTGGCTTGACCTTTGTGCAGTGAGTGAGTTTTCTATAGGCCTTAGAAGCAAACACAACAAGAACTAGGCAGAATTAATAATGTATCCCATGGACTTTAAGTGCCTTAAATGGGTGTGACTAAATGCCTACCTACAATCCATTCTACCCTTCTCCCTAACATTCATGATCTTGTTGGAGATCTCAGTGTGCTCAGCTCAAAACAAAACAAACAAAAAAATACAGACATGTGATAGTGTTTCTTGAAGCTGAGGACAGGTCATGTGACATAGGACTCCTCAATGAAATGTAAGCAGAAGTCAAGCACAAGTTTTTGACAATTACAATTATTTTCCTGGAATAAACACTACCATCTTCCCTGTACTCCTCTCAGGAATTCATGAACTCAGTGTCTAGGGCTGTACCACAACAGTTGTCAGGTAATCTGAAGAAAAAGCTGAGAGAATTTCAAAGACCTCTATTCTGAACACTCAAGATGTGGAACTAATGTTAGCAATCTCCAGACTTAGGTGAGAAAAATAACACGTTTTTTGAAACCAACACAATTAAGGTTTTCAATTACATTTGGGCTAAAATTAAATCCCAGAATTAATCATGATGATTTCTTATCAATTTCTACTCACAAAAACCTAGTATATACTGTTTTTCTCAACAAAACAGGAATGAATGAATAGGTGAATAAATGAATGAACTATGCAATCATACTAAGCAATCATTCTACCATTCATGGCAAATGTACAGAGTCGGACACGACTGAAGCAACTTAGCAGCAGCAGCAGCAGGAAAAAAGACTGTGAAAAAGCAATACAAAGTGCTATAGCAGGCAGCATCACCCCTTTTCAAAATAGACCACTGGGCATCACGAGTTATAGATTACACGTGTGAACAAAGCAATAGTGGTCACTGTTCTACCCAAGATCTGCCTGTGAGGCAGATCCCTGTGCTAGCCAACGTCTTCTATAAAGGGCACTGAAATTTTGGAATCTGATGTGTTAGAACTAACTGCTTTTCTATGACCACCTCGATCAGAAATGGAGAGGGAAAATATCTGCCATGGAGAAAATCAGGAGAATGAATGTTAGGCCAGTGGGGAATGCAGGAACAGGGGAAATACGCTGGGTGGTGGGGGCGGCAGGCAGGCTCCTTTAGGAAGGCCTCTAAGCAATATGCCAAGATTGACAGGTAAGGCAATGAATTTCCTCCCCTACTCTATTTAAGAACTTTTTGTGTCAAACATGTTTGACTCCACTGTTCAATGTCCGACTTAAGAAATATTAAAAGTAGTTCTGCACTATAGAAAGCTCAGGGACTCCTCTATAGCCTGCTACTCAAAGTGTAGCTCCTACACCGACACCATTAGTATTAACTGGGAGCATGTAGAAATGCAGGCGTTTGGGCCCCAACTTGGACTATTGGATCAAGTGCTTCTTTTGCATGTTAACCTTTGAGATATACTCTGTTAGAAGGCTTACTAAAATATTATCTGTCTTGATGTTTGAGTAGTTATTTAACTATATTTAAGTCAGTTGAGACAGTAAAAATTAATTTCCCCTTTGGTTTGTAAATCCTCTCCTTAATAATTGATTCAGGGATTATAACTTCTCTAAGTCCTAGGTATCAAATAGTTTTTAGAATGTCTCTCACACAACTTTTCTTTTTCATACTGTTTTATTAAAAGGTTATGTTAAAAAAAAGTCGAGATAAATTGATACATGAAAGAAAATGAGTCTCCCTTCCCCTCTGCTGGTGGTTGGAAGAGATGTCATTCACCAGGAATTGCATTTACTAAATCTAGAAATTGGTCCCTTTAGTAATCCTTTTGTTACTTACTTCAAGGTGGGGTTCTGACTATTATTTTAGAGCCTACAAAGCCCTTGGGAATCTGAGTCATCCTGTGCTCCCTTTTGCCAATGTACTTTCACTTGTAGGCAAACTCTAAATGAATGGCATGAAGAAAGGCCAAATGACTTGGCTGGAAGGTAGAAGATTCATTTTTACAGACATTCTTTAAGAAAATGAGTTATAGTGAGGTTAGGAAATTCAAACTCTATCTGCTGACCATGCCTATTCCAGAAATGATATAACTGTGAGTAAAGTTATTGTCTCCACATTTCTTCAAAGGAAGATGTCAGGGAGGGCAGAGGGTGGCTAATTTACCAAGGATTCATTCCTCCTGCCCACAGATATGCACGTTCCTTGGGAAGAGCGGTTATAGTTTTAAACATTACAGCCAGATGTGCAAAGAAAATACATTTTCTTTATTTTCTTTGCAGCCTATTGGATTTTCCTTGATGTCTATCAGAGGGAGTCTTTAGTTCAACTTCATAAATTGTCTGATACAATAGTCAGTTGAGTTAAATGCTTAATCTCTTTCAAATAAAAGACTCAGTCCTACAGGTTCTTCCTCCACCCAGGTCCTCTCCAAGAAGGCCCTGGATGAATGGAATCCTACTTTGTATTGTCCTCTCCTTTCTTTTCTGAAGAAGGGCTGCTTCTGGTGTCTCTCAGGAACCACCAGGAACCACCGAGCTTGCAGGCATCTGCTGCTAAAGTTTGAAGCAGATATAGCCTAGAGCCCCTCTCTCAGTTTAGTCACATCCTACTCTTCCTGAGTGATTTGGCCCCACAGTGGACCACCCTGGTACAGCAAACCCCTCTAAGACTCAAGCATATTCTTCATCTATAGCTTGGCCCTAGGCTACCCAACACAGCCTCTATCATAGTCACTAGATGTCTTGCTTCAGGGACCTATGGTAGACCCAACTCCCCACACTTCAGCTTTCTTCAGCATCTGCCAAGGGGCATGCAGGCACCCTTGAGTTCCTTGTCTGCTTCCCTTGCTACTCTCTGCCAATGAGATATGCCATTGCCCTTGGCCATGATGGGGTACTTGCTACTGGGACAGAATTCTACAAAGCCAGCACAGAGAACAGAGGTATGCGGAGAACATAAAAACCTTATATTCCATCTTATTCTGCTTCTCTCCTCTTTTCTCAAGTATCTGGCTTTCCAATTCCTCTAAACCAGTGCTACTCAGATGCCAATAATGGGCCAATAATGGTCCACATCAAGACATGCACAGAAATTGAAAGTGAAGATTTTGATACTCTTAATAGCAATTTGGCAGAGTAATTTTATATCTATCAAATCTAATGCTTTTCTATTTGCTTTTTCTCATAATTAATTTTTAGTATGTTTTAAAAATCATAGATGCAAGGTGTATTAAAAGCTTTTAAAATGTGGTTCTTCCTCATGGTGAATTTGAGAAGTATGAAACCTCTATCTATCTACTTTTATTAAGCAAGCGTCACACCTAGAATCATGGAAAGGGCATCCTCTTTGTGTTATGGGAGAAATATGAGATGAGTCCACCAGACTTAAGTCTGGATGTGCTGGAGAGATTTATGACATCTTTTTTCTTGACAAAGTCTAGATTTTGAGCTTATTTTAATTTTTAGATGCAAACCTAAATCTTATTTGACAGTTAAAATTAAGCAGATTCCCTGTGTTCTGTTGGGGATGGTGTCCTGACACCCTTCACCCGAAGCACTAAAACCCATTGTCTCAAGGAGTGAGAAGCCCCAGAGCAACGTGATCTACAGAATAAGGACAAGATATATCAAAGGAGGGGCTTCCCTGATGGCTCAGTGGTAAAGTAATCCACCTGCCAATGCAGGAGACACAGGTTCAATCCCTGGATCAGGAAGATCTTCTGGAGAAGGAAATGGCAACCCACTCCAGTATTCTTGCTGGGAAAATCCCATGTAGAGAGGAGTCTGGTGGGCTACAGTCCATGGGGTCGCAAAAGAGTCAGACACAACATAGCAACTAACCAAAAAGATCAAAGGAAATGTTATCCTGAGGTTGCCAATGTAAAAAGGGTTGGTTGGAGAATGACTCTATTTCAAGAACATCTGAAAAGAGTGTTTTCCATAATTTTTAAAAAGCTCACATAAGCAATCAATACAACGCGTCCCATGTGTTCCTGTTCTTTGCAAAAGAATAAAATCGCCAGCAAACAATCAGCATTCAAATATATGTTGCAGTAACTGCACCAAATATTGAGTCTCAGTCTTTTCCAGTAAAAAGGACAATGAAAAGAATTTGTAGATGACATTTGAACAACGTAAGTTGAACCCTGTTTCCCAGAGAAAGCTTGCACCAGCTGGGATGCCTGAAGCAGTCTGGCACTAGGTGGGCATTATTACTATTAATATTTCATTAAGCTTCTGGCTGAGCATCCTGTTGAAAGGATCTCTCAAAACTAACGTAACATCACCACTCTAACAAAATAAGACCTAAATTAGGAAACAGGAGAAAGCTACAGTGATTTCTCATCATATTGAACTACCTTAGGTGTTATGTTGAATCTCTTTGGAGTTAGGTTTCAAAATACAAGTTCCTTTGTTGCTACCAAATTGAAGAAAGGCTAAATTATGCTTGAACATAATTGTTTTGAGACTGTCTTACGTCCCACAGTTTCCCTGTTGGTGCCTTTTTTCCCTCTGCTCCTTACCTCCACCCCTTCTTCAGGGATCCAGACTCCTTCAGTGTGTCTGCCAGGTTTGATCTCAACTCCAATCAAAATGGAGAGAATCTGATGTGATTTATCTACCCAAGTTGATAAATTAACCAATTACATTATAACATGACTGTCAGTCGATATACTACTTAAGGAGTATTTGCATCTCTACTTTCTGACTTTGATTATAATTTTAGACTTTAGAAAACTGCAAGTCACACTACGCTTATCTCACTTGAGAGAAAAGAGACTTTTCTTCAAGGAAAATCTGTAGTCTCCCCCTCCCCTACCCAGACGGAACTCTGCTTCCTGAGTGGAATCCATACTTTAGGTGATACAAGTAAAAGGGCAGTGTTTTTTTTCACCAGCTTCTGGAACCAGGCATGGCGGTGGCCCTCTTGCCTTTGAAGATGAAATTCCTCATCTTAGGTGATATATTAAAATATATTCACGTTATAGATTAAATATATTATATATAATTATGTCAACTAAATTTAGTTGCAACAGGCTTATTGATATACTGTCAAATTTTGTAGGAATTTATTTCACTTGGTAGTTTTATTTATTCTAATGTTTGCATATATATTATAAAAAATATATGTTTTTACTTATTTCAATTTGGCAGCTTCCATGTTTTGGTGTCAGTTTGTCTTTTGCTCTCAAATATTTGTATTAGCTGTCTTGGTCCAGGTTCCTCTTAAGCAGAATCTGAGATGAGCAACCACGTACAGGTGATTTATTGTGGAAATGCTTCCAGTAGATGGGAGAAGTAGGTGGGGATGAAACAGGAAGCCAAGCATGGGTATGATTTCAGATGAAGTCCCAGCCTCAGCCTGATCCTGTGGGGAGCTCTGAAACACCACACAGGAAGGTTTGTCCTATCTTTTGAGGCAATGGAGTTGGGCTTTTGCACTTTCACATCAGTCAGTCACTGGCTGGCAGCCAGTAGACAGCAATATTCCCAGGTACTTCTCTTACTGGTAAGGCAGCTATGTGTTCAAGAACAGTCCTCTGATGGAAATAACGGAGCCTTTATCAGCAAAGAATACAGTGGCTGGGGGACAGGAGCATAGGGCTGGTGAGAGAGACTGGGAACAGGACATCTGGGAAGAAAAAACAGTCCTGCACAAAAGGTTTTGAAGAGATCACAAGCACCATGGCTGGAGCACCTAAGAGATGAAATAAGCCTTGAAATCCAGATGGCTTCTGGCATATCATAGGTCTGCCAAGAGGTCTCCCCCTTCCTCAGCCCAACCTAATTCCATTTTTATCATCTTCTTTTCTCCTTTAGCCCAAGACCCAAGAATTGTTCATGGAGTCTGGTACACTTGAGGAATCTGCTACATCTCCAGAATTAAACACAGCAGAGGAGTATTTTAGCTGATAAAATAAAATAGTATTTAGCTATCTGATAAAAGAAATGGTTTTTTCAAGATTCCTCTATTTCCATTGTTATAATTTTATGTTTGTCCATCTTACCTTTTGATTTATTCTTACTCAACAATGGTCTCCAACATTTTAACCTCAAATGTTCTCTCTTATTTAATGACCTGAATCCAACTCAAGAGATACAAAGATCATCTTTCTAAAATGATATTGGCACTCTAATTGACTTCTTTTTAAAGTATCGTTTTCAGGTGCATATGCAAAGCCTTATACTTCAGAATGGAAAAGAATGTAAGAGACTCTTCCATGAATGGAAGGAGACTATGGAATAAACTGTTTTGAAGACCCAGGCCCCACAATAGAAATTGTGATCTTGGCAAAAACACTGCAAACATGAAAAGAAAATTTGAATCTGAAATTCATATCTATTCCATGAAGACACATCTCTTCCTTCTCCAGGTGGCCAGCTATTTTTCCTAGGAATAACCCTATTGTTGGCCTCTGTGCTACAGCAATGGCCATAGCCAGCTCAGCCTTGATGATGTGAATTCTATGGTGTTGAGGTCATGCATCTAATTTCTACCATTATAAAAGTTTTCTGGTTCTTCATTCCCACTTTGAGTTGAGAGTTCTAGGCTCCAAACTTATTGCTTCCTTTTTATAAGTTCTCTAACACAGTCAGAAGCAGTTAACACACTCTAAAATCTTTCTAATCATCACTGTTGCACACCAATCAAATGCAACCTCTACTTGATCACTCAGAACCATACTCTCCATCAGCTCACCGTCTCACACTGATGCCAGTGATAATTTGAGGAATTATGACTCTATAACATGCCATACACTACCAGGGTTCAATTTCTACCTAACAAGGAGGTCATGCATGTGTTCATAAACAACACATATGTGAGCAATCCTAGTTTCAGAACCTCCTCCAGAAGGTCTGTTTTCTGACGCTGCCCTTGGTACCAAGTACTATATCATCCAGAGGCCTAGCAAGAGAACCAGGTGCAGAGCAGGGCAGAAAAGGTGGATAAAAAGGTTGCGGGAGCAGGAAGGACTGATGAGATAGAATGCTTAAAAAGAGTCTAAAACCCAAAGCAGGGGTTCTACCTTTATTTTAAGAACTCTTTTATGCAGTTGTATTACCATTTCCAAAAGTTAAAGAAGATAAATATTAAAATCCATGGAAACCTAACCCTTTGAAACTCATTTACATTAAGGACTTTTCACTGGTTCATATATATACATATATTTACATATATATATATATATATATTAAAAGACACTCCTTGGAAGAAAAGTTATGACCAACCTAGATAGCATATTGAAAAGCAGAGACATTACTTTGCCAACAAAGGTCTGTCTAGTCAAGGCTATGGTTTTTCCAGTGGTCATGTATGGATGTGAGAGTTGGAATGTGAAGAAAGCTGAGTGCCAAAGAATTGATGCTTTTGAACTGTGGTGTTGGAGAAGACTCTTGAGAGTCCCTTGGACTGCAAGGAGATCCAACCAGTCCATCCTAAAGGATATCAGTCCTGGGTGTTCATTGGAAGGACTGATGCTAAAGCTGAAACTCCAATACTTCGGCCACCTCATGAGAAGAGTTGACTCATTGGAAAAGACTCTGATGCTGGGAGGGATTGGGGGCAGGAAGAGAAGGGGACGACAGAGGAAGAGATGGCTGGATGGCATCACTGACTAGATGGATGTGAGTCTGGGTGAACTCCGGGAGTTGGTGATGGACAGGGAGGCCTGGCGTGCTGCGATTCATGGGGTCGCAAAGAGTCTGACACAACTGAGCGACTGAACTGAACTGAACTGATATATATATACACACACACATATATGTATATGACATACATATATATATTTATATATGGGCATGTTCTTTCTAATCTCTGCTTCTTTTTCCCATAGTTCTAGCTTTTGGCCCATGTGCAACTCATTAATACCATATCAATTGGATTTAATGTTTGGCTTCACCGCTAGATTTACAACCCCGTAGAATGACCACTGCAGAAGCAGCAGCAGCAGCAGCAGCAGAGTGACCACTGCAGAAATCTCAGATGTTAGTACCCATGACCACAAAAACTGTATATCCAGGAGCTATTTCTTTGAGGCTCCACACAGACACCTAATCCCCTCCTTTTTTTAGAACTGTTTTCCACTATGTTGTGCGATGTTGCTTGGCCTGACATGATGGGGCATGACATAATAGGTATCAGGAGAGTCAGGAAAATGCAGGGGGAAATTTGTCAATGAAAAAAACCAAAAACATAAAGCTTTCTGCCAGATCCTTCATTTCAGACTTGCTGGAGACTCAGACCTACCATCATGGGCTTTGGTAGTCAAAGCAAACTGAGTGGTACTAAGAAACCTTTGACATGTGTAAATTGGCAGCCTGTATTGTTTCTGATTCAGCATAATTTCTTAAGCTGCTTGGCATGTTTGTTCGGGATTATGAAGCATAAAAGCTCATGTCTTTTTTTTTTTTTTTTTTAAAAAAAAAAGAGCCTATTTAGTGATTGTGACAACTTACAAGATCAAGAAGGCTGGCACTTGGCAGTCATTGGCCAAAGCTCAGAACCTTGGAAGGTGTGAGTGAAGATTTCATAGCCCAGATGTTCCCATGGTGCTAGCATGCAAACTTCTACCTAGGAAAATCATTTCACTCTGCTCACATGCCATTGCCTTGTTGGGGATGGTTCCTTCTTGGCTCCTCTAGATCTGGATTAGATATCAGCATTTAGCACCACCTAGGAATTAACAGTACAGAGGTCAGTTGACTTGCTTAGTGGGAAAAAAAAAGTTCTCCAAAATCAGGGACATGTCTCAGTTCTTTTACATTTAAACTTGCTGTCTTTCATGATCCTAATTAAATCCATAACCCAACTATCCAACTCACAAGAGAATTGCAGAGATGGAGCATAAGTGTGCAGTTGGAAGGGTATAAGTCCTCCAGGAAGTGTTCCGTACTACGAAACACTGCCCACCATACTGGGCCTTACCATACCATATTACCATATCATATGGCCTTACCATACCATCATGTAATATGATAAGCAAATTTCCTAGCTCATCAAGGGGAGAGGGGAAGAAGCTAAGATTTTAATCTCTGGCTTGGATTTACCCTCAAATTAATAGTCCCTTGAGGTGTCTTAATTAATTGCAGTCAGATACAATTTTTGGGGAAGTATTCAATTTCATAAGCATTTGTTGAGAACCTACTATACATCCAGCACTATTCTAGGTACCGTTAAGACAACAGTGAGCATAAATTCCCTACCCTGCTGAAGCCTACATTCCAGAGGAAGGAGACATATTTTTTAAAATGCATAAAATGTATAAAGTGTGTAAAACAATGATGAGAGTAATAGAAATAAAGTAGGAAAAGGGGTGTCAAGGCGGGGATCAATTTTAAATAAGGTAATTAAGCAAGACTTTGCACAAGAGAAGTCAACATTTCAGCAAGGACCTGGAGAAGGTGAGGGTGAGATCAGGGGAGGCTGCTTTGGCTGGGGCAGAGAGATGTGCTCAGAGAAAGAGAGGAGCCACAGTGTAAGTTGTTGCAAGTCCCTATTGCTTCTACCCTGTGCTGTGATGAGAAACCTTTGGAGGATTTTGAGCATGACTAATGACTCATAAAAATCTGTGACAGGGACTTCCCTGGTGGTGCAAGTGTTACGACCCTGCACTCCCAAGGCAGGGGGTGCAGGTTTGGGGAACTAATATCCCACATGCTGCACAGTGTGGCCTAAATAAATAAATCAATCCTATGGAGAATATTGATATTTAAAGTATATATATGTGACCAATATCATATATCACTTTTATGTGGAATCTTTTTTTAAAAAAATAGTACAAGGGAATTTATTTACAAAACAGTAGTAGAGGCATGGATGTAGAAAACAAACATGGTTTGTTTTCTGGTAACCATCTTATGGTTACCAGATAAGGGAGGGGAAGGAGAAATAGGGAGATTGGGGCTGGCGTATTCACACTACTATATAAAATAGAACCTGCTGTATAGCACTGGGAACTCCACTCAACACTCTGTAATGGTCTACCTGGGAAAAGAATCTTAAAGAAGATTTTTTTATATTTGTACACATATAACTGACTCACTTTGCTGTACACTCAAAACTAAATGTTGTAAATCAATTCTATTCCAATAAAAATTAATATATATTATATTATATATATTAATATATATTATATATAATATATATATTATATA
>NW_011494898.1:370646-370811 GCF_000754665.1 Bison bison bison
TAATTTAATATAATTATTATAAATATAATATATATATATTATATATATATATATTCCCTGGCAGTCCAGTGGTTAAGACTTCATGCTTTCACTGCAGAGGGCCCAAGTTCCATCCCTAGTTGGGGAACTAAGATCTCACATGATGCACAGTGTGACCAAATATAT
>NW_011494898.1:370911-398235 GCF_000754665.1 Bison bison bison
CTCACATGATGCACAGCATGGCCAAATATATACATACACACACACACACATATATATGTATACGTTGGGTGATCACTCTGTTAAGACTCTCTCTAGCTATTTTGTTTGAACTGACCTCCAGGGGTACAAAGCTGGAAGCAGAGAACCTAGTCCAGAGGTCATTGCACTTATCCAAATGGTGGTGATGGTGGCTTGGGCCAGAGTAAAAGCAGTGGGAGTGGTGAGAAATGGTCAGATTTCTATATATTTGGCAGCTAACAGTGACAGGATTAGCTGATGGACAGGATTGGAGTGGAAGAAAATGGGAGGAGTCAAGTTGGATAACAGTGAGCATCTGGAAGCCTGGACTTTTGTGTGTAAGTAGAATCACCTGGGGCTTCCCTTGTGGCTCAGCTGGTAAAGAATCTGCCTGCAATGCAGGAGACCTGGGTTTGATCCCTGGGTTGGGAAGATTCCCCTGGAGAAGGGAAAGGCTACCCATTCCAGTATTCTGGCCTGGAGAATTGCACAGACTGTATAGTCCATGGGGTCGTAAAGAGTCAGACACGACTGAGTGACTTTCACTTTCACTTTCAGAATCACCTGACAAAGAAACCAAGCCAGGTCCAAGCTGGATTTATATACTTAATGCCCACATGCAAAAGAAAGCTAATATGTGGCTATTTTCTTATGTCTTTCATAAATCAGCATGAATTAACTACTGAGGCATGTCATTTAAAGGACAGGATATGGTCTGTACACATTTAAGCTTCATAATAGTAAATACTATTCCTGTCTCCTTAATTGGGAGTTGACATCACCCTCAGTCACCCTGTGGTTGAGTCTTGCTCAGAGAATGCTACTGATTTTCCCAAGCCTTAAGAAAATAAGGTAGTCTTTTACCTAATCTAAATTCAGGAGTTACGGAAAGAGAAAATGCAAACTTCAATCCATGAACATAAATGAAATAATATTGCAGAATACTATAAAGCTGAAGACTTAATACCAAAGTAACTTTATCCTGTTGTAAAATTTCAGTCATAATATCTTTTCTTTCACAGTGTATCTTCCTTTCTTCCCCATAGTCCTCAGCACTTCAAAATTTAGGCAAGGTAACAAAAAAGAGGACGACAGAGCATGAGATGGTTGGATGGCATCGCCGACTCGATGGATGTGAGTTTGGGTGTGCTCCGGGAGTTGGTGATGGACAGGGAAGCCTGGCGTGCTGCAGTCTATGCGGTCACTAAGAGTCGGACACAACTGAGCAACTGAACTGAACAAAAAAGTGATTTAAAAAATATTAGTCAAAAGTAACAAAAAATGTAATTTATGTTATCCATTTTTTCAACCACTAGATCACACTTTCTGAAGACAATGCCAATTTTTAATTTGATTTTCAAGGAAATAAAAATGAGGGAAGTTCAAGAATCACCACTTTGGTTTAGTATTCTCATGCCCTCGGTCAGTTTCTTGCCGTGAATATCTACCATGTACTTTTGAAGTCACGTGGAAGAAGTTTTGAAAGTGGAAAAAGCCCAGGCCCTGGAGTAAATCGGACAGTGGAAATACGACCAAGGGAAAGTGAGTCTAATTCTCAATTCTTGTAAAATATAATAATGGATAATATTACTGGATAATAATATCTAACAGGGTTGTTGTAAGCTCGAATTAATGTGTAAAGGACCTATGTAAAAAATATGGATTTGACAGGAACAATTATTACTGTCAACATATTCAGTAAATAAAAACAAAATCTCAGTGAACACAGTCACATTTTTGGAGAAACACAGTTTTGAGATTATCCCAAGTTGATAAAAAGATATTCTACTCTATCATAAAATAAGGCCTGTCTTCCAAGGACAAATTAGTTACCACTATTCTGTATCTCTTGTTTCTCCCCTCATTTTTATGAGCCATGCAGGGCATCATATGTTTCACATACATGCTGCTGCTGCTGCTAAGTCGCATCAGTCGTGTCTAACTCTGTGTGACCCCATAGACGGCAGCCCACCAGGCTCCCCCGTCCCTGGGATTCTCCAGGCAAGAACACTGGAGTGGGTTGCCATTTTTGAATTTTATTTGCTAGTTCATGATTCCAAACACAAAAGACTGTGGCCACTAATCACTTGCTCAAGCCCTTGGATTTAATTATCTCAAAATTCAGTATCATAACAAACTAAGCTAGTGATTCTACAATAATCAAAAGGAAGTTTCTTTAAAAACTCTATCCTCTCCTAACCAAAGAAAGAGTGTGGTGAACATGGACGATTTTATCTTGCTCCGCATGCCTTCCCTGTGTCTTTCTACAAACAGACTCCACCTGCCTCATTGATGGTAGGGCTGGACACTTACAATGTGGTGAGTTAAATTCATTCCCCAGAATTCTTCTAAAATTTTAAAAATCAGGGTGAGTTGTATTCAAGATGAAATCGAGAGACAGGGTTCACATTCATTGTGTAGGTCATTATGATTCTCCAAGTATGGCTTCTGGACCGGCAAAATCATCCAGAAACTTATAAAAAAAAATGCACATTCTTGGGCCTCACTTGAAACTGACTGAATCAGAAATCCTGGAGATGGAGTTCAGGAATCTGTTTTAACAAGCCTTCCAGATGATGCTGAAGCACTCTTAGCCTTGAAAAACACTGGTGTGAGTAAACCCTGATTCACAAGTCTTTTCCATATGAAATTACTCCAAAGGAAGAAAATAATGGAACCCGTGGTATATCAAAATATATGGGACTATACCATAACAGTCTTGAATACTTGCTGTATGTTTGTAATATTAAACTAAGATGGAAAATGTCTTCAACTATCTTAGTTTCTGATTTTAAGGACCTTGGCTTTAAATTTCAAATGAAATTTATTAGCTGTGTCCAAAATCTCTATCATTCAGTCCTCCCTTGATAACTGAATGTTACAGACTTAGATTTGCCTATAACAGTTGTGCAGTCCAACACACACACACACACACACACACACACACATAGCTTACTTACTATATAGCCTAGATAGCAAGTTCAAATTCAAACTTTCATATGTGTTCCTCTGAACTGTGACTTTTAATTAGGAAGCCATAAAACATCTATTAATATTTTTAAATAATAATGCTATGTGATAGATGTGCCAAGAGATGTTGTAGCCTGTCAATGTGCTTCTTCCTGAGGCCTCAGACTCAAACGTTCAAACATTCAAACAATGATTGAAGCATGCGATGTGTAAGAAAATAGGGGGTGGTAAGGACTATAGCAAACTGCAGCATGCCTGCATGCCTTGAATTCAGAGACATAAATTTTAAAAATTATGAAAACACCACAGGCTAAATGAAACATGTCAGTTATTGGATTCAAATTTTATGAACCTTGGTCTATTCCTACCATATTCTCACATTGCACCCCTGTGGGTTTAGGGGTAAAAGGAGCCCTGCCCAATAAAGAAGCAGCAAGGGACAACTCTGGAAAATAGGTATTTCTTAACTTCCTCTTACCTAGGGCAACCCTGGGAAGCAGTCTCAGTGTCTATAGGAAATCTTTTTTTAAAAAAACTTTTATTGAGATATAATTCACATACCATATGTTATACGCTGAGTTTTAGTCCCTCAAAATACGTATGTTGAGTCCTAACCTCCAGTATCTCCGAATGCAACCATATCCAGAGATAGGGTCTTTATTGAGGTAATTAAGTTAAAATGAAGTCATTACAGTGGGCCTGACCCCAATGACTAGTGTCCTTCTAAGAAGAGGAAATGTGGACACAGACATAAACAGAGAGAACATAAGAAGACACCGCAGTAGAAGACAGTGATCTACAAGTCAAAGGGAGAGGAATGGAACAGATCTTTCCCTCATGGTCTTCAGAAAAAAACAACCCTACTAATACCTGGGTCTTGAAGTTCTAGACTTCAGAACCATTCGAAGATAAATTTGTGTTGTTTAATCCACTCAGTCTACGGTACTTTGTTATGGTAGCCCTAGCAAATTACCACATCATACAGTTCACTCATTTAAATAGATTGTAGCATATTCACAAATACACACAACCATCACCACAGCAATTTAAAATGTTTTCATTTTACCTCATAAAGAAGTCCTATATCCTTTAGCTATCAACACCCTAACACTCTACCCCTCTAAAGTACTGATCGACTTTCCACCTCTCTAGATCTGCCTATTCTGAACATTTCATATAATGGAATCATATAATGAACAGTGCTTTGTGACTGGCTTATTTCATTATGTGGATACACCACATTTGTTTGTCCATGAATTAGTTGATAAACATCTGAGTTGTTTCCATCTTTGGGATATTATGAATAATGCAACTCTCAACATTTGTGTAGAAAAAAATTTTGTAAGGGGAAAAACCTTGTGTTTGTGGGGAGCTAAAACCTGTTCTAAATGGACAAAAATGCCTCACTATTTCCTTGAGTTGGTTTCTGGCAAATTTCCACCTTTCTTATTTTCTCTCAGGCCTACCCATCATTCTTATTTTAAACAAGCTATCATCATCCACTCTCACAGACTGATTCACGGTTGATTTGTTCAACAACTGCATGGCATCGAGTTTACTGAAGAATATATGAGGACCCTCAGGGGAAAATAAAAGTGTCATTGTAAACGGAGCATCGGTCCATTAGAAGCTCAGTCTGGGAAAAGACGTGTGGGTGAGTGAGTGGGTGGGTGTGGAGCTGTATTTGTGTTCAGAAGCATTAAAGGTCTCCCCAGGTGTGGAAGGGCTGGCCAAATCACGTTACTTTGAAATGCAGTCGTTGAAGTTCTGCCAGAAAAGGAGAGGCTTCTGAGTTAGATGAGGTGCACCTGGCCCATTAGCTCATCAGGCTGTTCTTCAGTGCTCACATAAAGATGTAATTTATTCAAATCCTATTTACCCATTAGTTGTAACATGAGCCAATAAACAGTGGGAAAGTCAGAGGATCTTGATTGTTGCTAAATTATATCATGGAGAGCCTGAAAGAAGAAATTTATGCCTACACTGATGGAGTAGGTCACCAATTCCCTGTTTTGACTAAAGTTGCCCTTTTTTGGCATGGGGATGCAGTTTTTAAAATAAGGGCATTCTCATAGTAACCATATACAGGTTGGGTACACATATTGTATCTCTATGGCAGGCTTATAAGAATAATGGTCTCACAATATTGGCTCAGCAACTATGTAATAAGCAGAGCACTTACTATGTGCCAGACATCAAGCTACATATGCCAGAGGTGCTGTTGTGAAATAAGAGGAGCATAGTCTTTGCCCCCCGAGAAGGCAATGGCACCTACTCCAGTACTCTTGCCTGGAAAATCCCATGGACAGAGGAGCCTGGTAGGCTGCAGTCCATGGGGTCGCGAAGAGTGGGACACGACTGAGAGACTTCACTTTCACTTTTCACTTTCATGCATTGGAGAAGGAAATGGCAACCCACTCCAGTGTTCTTGCCTGGAGAATCCCAGGGACGGGGGAGCCTGGTGGGCTGCTGTCTATGGGGTCGCACAGACTAAGACTGAAGCAACTTAGCAGTTAGCAGTCTTTGCCTCACCTGTCCCAGACTGATTTGTGGGCTAGTGAATTGTTCCTGACACACCTACTAAGTATTTTAGTCCCATAGAATCTGGTTAGATAAGTAATATCTCTCTTACGCTTTTCAATATTCTTAGATTCTTAACTATCAGTCTAACAACTAAGCACCTATATTCACCAGACACTACGCTAGGCAGAGCAAGTTCAAGAATAACTGCCACATATGGTCCTTGCTGTTAAAGAACTAACAATCTAGGAAGTGCTTGCGTGTATGCATGCTAAGTCACTTCATTTGTGTCTGACTCGTTGAGACCTTATGGACTGTAGCCCATCAGGCTACTCTGTCCACGGGATTCTCCACACAAGAATACTGGAGTAGGTTGCCATGCCCTCCTCCAGGGGATCTTCCCAACCCAGGGATCAGTCCACATCTCCCGCATCTCCTGCACTGCAGGCAGATTCTTTACGACTAGCGCCACCTGGGAAGCCCTCCATGTGTTTGTTTTATACTTGTGCAATACCATAAACTATAGGATGCACATATACCATAGACATGATGGAAGACTCTGGAATAGAGGTATAAAAAGTGGGAGCACAGAAGTCTTCATTCTTTCAAAGAATATGGTTGGTGGTTGTACACAGGAAAAGGGCTTGGGAGTTTTCACGAAAAAGTGAGGTTTTGAGCCAGCTCTTACAGGTTGGAAGCATTTGCTCAGAGAGTGCAGGAAGTTAAAGGTGTTCTACTTGGAGGGAATATCCTGAAGACTGGCCCACAGGCCTGGGAGCAGTGTTTGGAGGAACGGCAGGTGGGCCGACATTCTGTCTGTTCTTTTCTCTGTCACCTCCTGAAGACCCAAGGCTCAGATCCAGAGACTGCTCCAGTTAAACACTTCAGTGGAAAGTTAAGACCAGCCTGTCATTTCTCATTTGAACAGCTGGGAAGTCACTAAGCACATCAAAATATGCTCCACTTCCTGGGCCTTACCACACATTTAATGTCAGTTTCTATGAAAGCAGAGGACAGGTTTAAAGGGAAAATAAACCTGATAGGATCTTGCCATGTCAACACTAAGTAGGGTCTAAGTTTTAAGTAGTTTTTCCTTTATCAAAGTAGTCCTCCAATTTTCTGTGATGACTTTAACTTCAAAATAACTGTTCTTCTCATGAATCTATGTAAACTGGATTACTACAGGTCAAGGTCAAACTGTTCAAACCTGATAGAAGCATCACAGAATAGTTATAAGTTCTGAAATCGGATTGCCCTGTTCTAAATCCTAACTCTTCTACCTACCTCTTTCTGAACCACACAAACTCAATTGACTTCAATTATTTTATCTGTAAAATACCATTGTACTTGCCTTAGGGGCTACTATGAGGATGAAATAAAACCGTGTGTGTATTCAATCTGGCTCCTGTATGACACTGGAATATGTGAGCTGCTATTGCAGAGAAATGGTGAAGACCCTGAGTGTCCTCTTGTTCCCATCTGAATCTGAATCCTGCTGCTGTACCATCTTCAGCAATTTACTTACTTTCTAAGCTTTGGTTTCCTCACTTATATACAGGACAGGAACATAAAATCATTGTGAAGATAAATTAGAAACTATACCTCAAACTGGAAAAAATCTATTGAGGAAAGAAGTATATGTAAAGTGATAACCACAATATCTGGCACATAGTAGGTACTCAAAAATAACATAATTTGTTATTATTAATATTATTTAAATCATCAGCCAGTCAATTCAGTTCAGTGGCTCAGTCATGTCTGACTCTTTGCAACCCCATGGACTGCAGCACGCCAGGCCTCCCTGTCCATCACCAATTCCCAGAGCCTACTCAAACTCATGTCCATAGTGTTGGTGATGCCATTCAACCATCTCATTCTCTGTCGACCCCTTCTCCTGCCTTCAATCTTTCCCAGCATCAGGGTCTTTACCAACAAGTCAGTTCTTTGCATCAGTGGCCAAAGGATTCCAGTTTCAGCTTCAGTATCAGTCCTTCCAATGACTATTCAGGACTGATTTCCTTTAGGATTGACTGGTTTGATCTCCTTGCAGTACAAGGGACTCTCGAGAGTCTTCTCCAACACCATAGTTGAAAAACATCAATTCTTCAGCACTCAGCTTTCTTTATAGTCCAACTCTCATATCCATACATGACCACTGGAAAAACCATAGCCTTGACTAGACTGACCTTTGTTGACAAAGTAATGTCTCTGCTTTTTAATATGCTGTCTAGGTTGGTCAAAACTTTTCTTCCAAGGAGTAAGCGTCTTTTTATTTCATGGCTGCAGTCACCATCTGCAGTGATTTTGGAGTCCCCAAAAATAAAGTCTGCCACTGTTTCCACTGTTTCTCCATATATTTGCCATAAAGTGATGGGACCGGATGCCATGATCTTTGTTTTCTGAACGTTGAGGTTTAAGCCAACTTTTCCACTCTCCTCTTTCACTTTCATCGAGAGGCTCTTTAGTTCTTCTTCACTTTCTGCCATAAGGATGGTGTCATCTGCATATCTGAGGTTGTTGATATTTCTCCCAGCAACGTTGATTCCAGTCTGTGCTTCATCTAGCCTGGCATTTTGCATGATGTTCTCTGCATATAAGTTAAATAAGCAGGGTGACAATATAGCGCCTTGATGTACTCCTTTCCCAGTTTGGAACCAATCTGTTGTTTCATGTCCAGTTCTAACTGCTGCCTCTTGAACAGCACACAAATTTCTCAGGAGGCAGGTCAGGAGGTCTGGTATTCCCATCTCTTTAAGAATTTTCCACAGTTTGTTGTGATTCACACAGTCAAAGGCTTTGGCTTAGCCAATAAAGCAGAAGTAGATGTTTCTCTGGAACTCTCTTGCTTTTCCGATGATCCAACAAATGTTGGCAATTTGTTCTCTGGTTCCTCCACCTTTTCAAAATCCAGTTTGAACATCTGGAAGTTCATGGTTCATGTACTGTTGAAGCCTGGCTAGGAGAATTTTGAGCATTACTTTGCTAGCATGTGAGATGAGTGCAATTGTGCATATATAAGTCATACTAAATAAACACTAAAGAAAAGAGATGAGTATATAAATCATGCTATATGCTAAGTCACTTCAGTCGTGTCTGACTCTGTGTGACCCCATAGATGGCAGCCCACCAGGCTCCCCCGTCCCTAGGATTCTCCAGGCAAGAACACTGGAGTGGGTTGCCATTTTCTTCTCCAATGCATGAAAGTGAAAAGTGAAAAGTGAAAGTGAAGTCGCTCAGTCATGCCCAATTTAGCGACCCCATGGACTGCAGCCTACCAGGCTCCTCCGCCCATGGGATTTTCCAGGCAAGAGTACTGGAGTGGGGTGCCATCGCCTTCTCGGATATAAATCATACTAAAGAAAAATTTATTCATATTTTCTAAACTTTAAAAAATTAATTTTGGGAGTGAAATAATTTTGAATACATTCTGGATATTTAATAAAAGCCTGAAGTTGGCCCTTTTGTACAGGGCAAATACTTTTATGATTATCCCTTTATTTGTATTAGAAATTTCCTGGGGACTTTCTTCTCGCCAGTAGCACTTCCTCATCCCTATTTTGATATTTAGCCATTATAGCTTTAATATATATTGATACATATGTTTGTTTGAGGGAAGTGCTGGGGTTGGTTTACCTGGGACTGTGAGGAATGTGAAAGGTTTATTGGAAATAAAACCAAAGGACAGTAGCCAGAATAGGTAGGGCTAGCCTTCAGACTCACCCACTCCAGTGTTCTTGCCTGGAGAATCCCAGGGACAGTGGAGCCTGGTGGGCTGCCATCTATGGGGTCGCACAGAGTTGGACACGACTGAAGTGACTTAGCAGCAGCAGCAGCAGCCTTCAGTCTCACCAGGCCAAAGAAGAGCCCAGAGCAAGATTTGCTCATTAGTGTCATCATGAGCTTGGGCATAAGGGTTGGGCCCTCATACCCTGCCTTGACCAATGACTGCTCAGAGTCATCCTGAGGAGCACATAACCCTAACTTGGCTTACTTGAATTCCAGAGCACTTCAAAATGGGTATGTCCTCAGCTTGAAAGCTGACATGGATTGTGAAGGAGTTAGATGGAGGCCTTCAGCTAGTGGAATTTCTCATAGCTAGGCAGCAAGTCCATTCTCAGAGGAACATCTGAAGAGCGCATGAATGTGTCTGCCACAGGAAGACTTCAGGAGATATAATGTCAACAATGGACCCTGTCTGAGTTGGACCCTGTTCAACTTCCTATAACAGTATACCAAAGGCTGGGAGGCACCTCAACAACAGAAATTCATTTCTCATGAAAGAGGCAGGGAAGTCCAAGAGCAAGGCACTGCAAATTCAGTGTCTGGTAAGAACCAGCTTCCTGGTTCATAGGTAGTCATCTTCTTGTAGTGTTCTTACATAGCAGAAGGGGCAAGCTTCTTCCCTAGCTTCTTTTATAAAGGCACTAACGCTATTTATCAGGGCTCCACTTTTATGACCTAATCACCTCACAAAAGCCCCCCTTCAAATATTATCACACTGGGGATTAGATTTCAAAATATGGACTTTGGGGAACACAAATATTCAGTGTATAGCAGACCCAGATTATGTACTTCCTCACATTTTCTTAGCCCCTACCTGTTCCTGGACTTTAGCCACTTTCCCAAGAAAGAGCCTCCGCCACCCTCAAAATCCCCTCATCTCCTGTACCAGTAGCTTTGGCCTTCCCTGGTATGCAGGCCAGGTTCACCTTTGGCCTCTGCTGCATCCACCATGGTGGGAATGGCAGCAGCTCTGATGCTCACCTCAGTCAGTTAGACCCACGGAGGCTCTGGTTGCCTAACTTCTGAACTCAGATGAGGGCCCACCCCAAGAAGACATGGATCTGGCCAAGTAACCCAACCTGCTCAAAGTACAAGAGAATTAACGCCCCAAAGGCTGAATTCTAACCAGTGAGAAATGGAAGATTAAAAGGATGAAGCAAAGAAACCTCTCCTACTTCTTCCCCTTCAATGGACTGTCCCACAATGCAGAGGTTCCACATACCCTATCTGCGTTAACTCCCACAAGACTGAGTGCCCGTCTCTCTTTTCTTGTGACACTATGGCCAGCACAAAAACATACCACCTTGCATTTACTTTCCCTCTATCCCTACCTCATTTCCTTTTTGTCCTTTTCTCTTGCTACCCTGGAATCACAATTCCAAATACAGTTTCAGCTTCAACCTGTTTTCCTGGACCTGAGCTGAGAAACTAGTTTATTATTCTGTACTAGCTAGGTGCCCAGCACTCTTCTAGGAGCTTTAAATATATTCTCACTGGATTCTTTAAACAATTCAATGACATCAGTATCCTTAGTACGGTCATTTCTGTTTTACAGGTAAGAAACTGGGGCACAGAAATATTGAGGATCTTTCACAAAGTTCTATAGCTAGTAATGACAGACCTAGGATTTGAAGCACAGATGGTTTGCCTCTAGAGACAAGGCCCTATGCTCTATCTGCAGTTGCACTGGTCTTCAAGTCTTTTTTTATGGTTAAATGTATAGATAGTGCCAATTCCACTGGGTCAAAAAGGCTGCCACATATTATCCAAGAGAGTACTGCTGAGTCAGACATAATATGAGAGATATTTGTCTAATTATAAAACTTGAATCAAGTAAAGGAAGATCACCATCCAGAGGCCTTGGAGGAATACTTGGGAGGTCTGGGTTCCCTCTGGCTTCCTCAGTTTAGTTAGCTATTTGAATTTGGATAAATCATATAACCACTTTGTACCCATTTGCTAGCTATAGCATGAATGTATAATCCCTAAACTGCTTGCTTCACATGACTTTTGTAAGAACTGAGTAAGTCATATTCATTAAAACGTTTCTAAATACTGAATTATTACTACTACCTCAATAAGAATAATTCTACTAACAAAAGGCTTACTAAATATTATGAAAATTTATATCAGTTTTTTATATCCCCGAAAAAGGGCTGAAGTAGACTTTTGAAGACACTTGAATATAACAAAATCATACAAATTTGAAATAATCAATAAAAATAAGGCAAAGGAGTGTTGCCAACCAAATAGATCTAGGAACAAGACCTCTAGCATAAATGCTATTTATCTTTGCTGGTGGAGGAATACACATTTTATTTTACACTTTCTGGAGCTAACATAAGGAAGGAAACATCATCAGTTACTGGATTCCTAGCATCCACAACTTGAAAACCAACCAGTTGCCTAAATAATCCTGACACTGATAGCAGAGAGAGATTTCTCAACTAGTCTCCACACAGAGGACATTACAGAAGTAATGAGCAGCATCCTCCACGATATTCTAGCAATGCATACATTTTTCCCTCAGAGTAGACTAATGACAACACACCAGAATATAATCATAGAAAGTAATTCTGGGAAGAACCCACACTGACGTACTCTCTGGAATTCTGGCTTAATCCTGGGCTAGCTTTTATAATTCCTAGATAAATAAATAGAACATAATATGGATGATAATAATAACAAAATATTAATAGCTAAGTCATTTTATTCAACAGATAGCTCTCCGTGCAACTACTCCATGAGCCAAATGCTGAAGAGAAAGCAGTGAACCAAAGAGATAAAAATCAATGCTGCCCCTGAGTTTCATTCTTGGTTAAAAAAAAATACAGAAAATAAATAGATCAGTTAAATATATTGCATGTCTGGCATGGAGAAAGATAAAACTGAGAAGTGGGACAGTAAAACAATACAAGAATTAAACACTATTGAAATAGCAGTGCAGAAATTCTCAAAGAATATCCCAGAATGTGTGCATAAACTTGAACTCTTTAGAGACTACATTAGGAGGCTATAACATCCTTTGCTTTTTTCTGTGAGCGGCCAAAGGAAAACTTGTATGGAAGTTGAATAGGCAAGTAAAATATTATTTAAGACTATTACAATAGGAGAGAGAAGCCAGAACTCAGTCTGAAGGGCCAAGATGATTAGTGGAAAAAGCCCTGGAAGATGCTCAGGCATTGGGAAGTGACTGATCAATGGGATATTATATGGAGCACATTGAGTGTGCAAATGCTTTTCTCTGTGATCAAGCCATCTGTGTTTGCTAATTAGTAGTGCCCATAGGCTCCTACCTTTCCTCAGAGCCTGGGAGATGATAGGTGTTAGCTTCCACGATAATTACATTTCAAAGTGATGGCTCTGAGGTCCCTGAGAAAGACATTCCTGGGTTGTAAAACAGGAAAAAGGATTTTAAAAAGAACAACAACTCAAAGGAGCAGAGAAATAAGGTACAGTTATAAGTTTTCTTATGTAACTGCCCTAGAAAAAGGGAAGTCAGAGCCTCAAGTGAGGAAGAAGACTGTCCAATGTTTAGTGATGATGAGGGGAACATAGCCATCTTGATGCACATGTACATACCCACACACACTTGCACATAATTTATCTTCAATATATAGGCTATGTTATTGGCGTTCATAACACTTCCTCTTTATTATATTAATATCATATTTACTTGATAGAATCTGCACAGTAAGCATTGTTAAAGTGTATTTTATAATTATGTGAAAGTTGCCATATAACACAGTGATACAACAGACAGCAAAAAAATATGATTTGTACATAATCCATCATTGCTAATAGAATATAGACAAGCCAACAGGGGTAGGATATAGGCGTTTGACAAATGTTTGTTTGCTGATTGATTATTAAACTTTGATTTCATGACCTATTTCTTACCAAAGTATCAGAAAATGTCTTCTACCTGCTTTTTTATGTTTTAAGAATATTTGGGAAATACTTCTGGTGATTCCTAAGAACTATTTGCATCATCATGGAATATCACATATAAGGCTAAGAATGACTTTAAAGAACAATACCCCAGAATCTCTGCAGCTAAGGAGGAAATTTGATAATGTTTACATGAGGAATGTCAGAATACCCATCTTTCCAGCAAGAGGAAGGTTCATTTTCAATTCAAACTCAGTCTGAAAGATACTCTTCATTCTCAAGGAAGCAAAATTGAACAGTTCTTCTATTAAGAAGAATGTGGAGGGAGCAGAAAGAATGAGAGAGAGCAGTCAGAAACTGTGCAACAGAGGCAGAAAGCAACAGATCCAGGCAGATGGAAAGAGAAGTTGTTCCAGAGATAACCAGAGGCCACAGTGTGGGGAAATATCATTATCTTTGAGTATACTCTCAGCTGGTAAAGAATCTGCCTGCAATGCGAGAGACCTGGGTTTGATCCCTGGGTTGGGAAGATCCCCTGCAGAAGGGAAAAGCTACCCACTCCAGTATCCTGGCCTGGAGAATTCCATGGACTGCATAGGCCATGGGGTCGCAAAGAGTCAGACATGACTGAGCGACTTTCACTTCACTTGAATATACTTGATAAAGATCATAAATGAAAGAATTCAATGACCAAGTATTTTTTTGCATGAAGTGAATGGACTTGGAGGGCATTATGGTAAGTGGAATAAGCTAGACAGAGAAAGACAAATACTGTATGATGTCACTTATATGTAGAATCTAAAAAAACAAACTAGTGAATATAACAAAAAAGAGACTAGTGGTTTACAAATACAGAGAACAAACTGGATATCGGTGGAGAGGTGGAAGGGGCCAAAGGGATAGGGGATTAAGAGGTACAAACTATTAAGTATAAAATGAAAAAGCAACAGGTATATATTATACAGCACAGGAAATACAGCCAATATTTTATCATAAGTATAAATAGAGTATAACCTTTAAGAATTATAGATTGCTATGTTGTATACTTGCAACTTATGATGTACATCAACTATACTTCAATTAAAAACTTTTTAATTAAAAATAGAATTTTTTATTACTACTAAAAAACATTGAAAAACAGAGAAACAGCCACCTTAATGAAGTTCAGTTGGGGGTATCAAGGTCATACAGATGAGTAAGAGGTATCTAAATGAAAAAGGAAAAGAAAATCCAAATAAGACCAAACCAGAGACAATTAGCCACACACACTTGGCTTACCCCTAGAAAGAAAGGATTTGAAGATTTTGGCAGAAACCTACAAATTTTATTTAGAGCTTATAAGTAATTATGCTTAGGGTAATATACTGTAAACTCTACCTAGTTTAAATTATTTTAACTAATTCCTCATTTTTCTCATAAAGTCTAGAGACAAAAGACCCTACTGGCTATACTAAAGATGGGAAATCAGGTCAGGGGAATCCCAACTGACCACAGCAGTTAAGATTCTGGTGCTCAGCAGGGCAGGAAGATAAACAGAGCCCAGAGCCCTCCTGCATGTGCAGAAAGTCACTTCAGTCATGTCAGACTCTTTGCAACCCTGTGGACTGTAGCCCGCCAGGCTCCTCTGTCCATGGTGATTCTCCAGGTAAGAATACTGGAGTGGGTTGCCATGCCCTCCTCCAGGGGATCTTTCTAACCCAGGGATAGAACCCCTATGTCTTACATCTCCTGCATTGGCTGATGGGTTCTTTACCACTAGCACCACCTGGGGACCCAGTAGGATAGGGAAGATAAACCGAGCCTTCTTAGCAGGCCTGATTCCTATCTGGGGCTATTCCCAACACAGAGGTTGGAATAAGGAAGCCTACCAGCAATCTATTTCCCATGTACTTCAAGTAATGCTTTTAAGGCATTTCTCACAAGAAGAACATAAGTAGTGTTTAAGGATCCTTGGCAACACCCTGCAGACAGAACTCTCAGAGCTTCCATTGGAGGTCAACCATTTATTTTCTAAACAAAGGTCAGGATCAAACTTAAAGATTAATTTAGCTAAATCTCTAATACAAAGGGATTCAGTTAAGATTGGAGTTCACCTCTTCCTTCCTAAATCTCATAAGACAAAAAAATCTGTCTGAGGTGCTGGAGAGCAAGGTACCTGATGCACAGATGTTATTTATGCTATTGTCCTCTAGCACTTTGTGAAAATGAATCCATAGGAAGCATCAAAACTTCCTCTCTTAGGGTTTGTTTTTTTCTCTCTTTGCATTTTATTTACTTGAACCCAGGATCAACACATGTTTGAGATGATTAGGTCCAGAAGAGAAGAGAAAATGGTGGTGTGGATTTAAGTTTCATCTTGTGTATCTGGCTTGATTGATCATTTCATCAGGGACAGTGTGTACATTCAAAAATGCATCGAGTGGGTGTAAGTAGTCTCTATTTTCTAGGCATTTTAATAAAGTTACTAAATGGATGGCATCAGATATTGTTTTTGCCTGCAATGGGATTGTCTTTAAAGGAAAATGATCAGTGCAAAGTACACCAGGATTGTTCAATGTGGGTCCATCTGCAGCTCATTTATGTTTTTATGTAGCTCTGCCAATGTTTTCTACTTCCGATAGTCCAGGGAGTCACTGGCATCTTGTCAATTACAATAGCCAACTTCTTTACCTGTGTATATACAGGGAATTAGCAGCCATGTGAACTTAGGAGCTGTAGCATGACACTGAGTCAGGAAAAGCACAACAGCAGCTCCAGAAAGCAGATAAACTCTCAGAAGACAGCAGGGGTATCAGGCTCCTCTGCCTTGGTCTTGATTTATGCCTCCTCACTTTTTTCCTTTTGAAAATCTGGATAATATGCAAACTTAGATATACCAGGCTTTTTAATCCTTTTCAAGAAAACATTACACATGTGAGATTATCAGGAAGACCGTGCTGCTGCTATTTCCAGAAAAAATCAAACCACAGTGCTTATGAGAAGACCCTAGAGGACTCAGAGCTTGTAAATGAAACCACACTGTTTCCTTTAGTTTGAGTTTTTCCCTACATGAGGAAAACTCTAAGATATACAAAAAGAGTTCTTTATGGCTGGACACTCTTATATTGCTAATGGCTTCTGACAGTGTGTTACAGCTTGTTTAATCCAATTGAATTTGATTATTCATGTCAGTAACAAAATAAACTGGTTGACAGAGGAAATTTTCTTCAGCCACTGGTTCCTATCAAATCTGAAAATTCAGTTGTCTAGAAAAGAAGAGATAGGGATAGGAGACAGCCAGAAAGACAATTCTAATCCAGGCTATTCCTGAAATTTGAATTTGACTATGAAGAAGGTATTGATTATGGGGACAATTGATACTTTCTCCAAAGAGCAGAGTAAAAACTTTCCAGTGGAGTACACACCATTCATTGAAATATAGTCCTATATCAACCATGTCCAGTCCCTTTACACACACACACTCACTGCTGAAGTTATGCAAATCCTTCACACTTCCTAAAGAGAATAAATTCCCTCTTTCTTTTTTCCATGCCTTTGCACACTGTATCCGTTGCTAAGGATATTCTTCTCTGAATTGACAAACTTCTATCCTTCAAAAAAAAAAAAAGCAAAAACAGTTCCTTGTCAATAAAATCATCCAGGAAGTCCTCGGTGTCCCAAAGCGATTTGTATATCCTCTTAGCTCAATGTCCTTCAGGCTTCTTTGCACATAGGCACCCCTGGGATCTGGCATGATCTTGTTAGCAATGGCAGCTCAGTAGGATGCTATATGAGAAAGGAGTGAGGGGTGAGGGACAGTGCCTCTCATTTCCAGGACATGAAAGTAATTTGAAATATAGTTCCCCTGACCCACTCTCACCCCATCAAAAATTCTGGCTTATCCATCTGCAATCCCCAATTCCAGTCTATCACTGTCTCAGTTATTCATCTTAACATCTTATGAATCTTTGTTTATACTTCTGTCTCTAATAATAGATGTTACTGTCTTTATAGTCATCATGCCACATCTCCTCAATACAATCCCTCATACACAGTAGATGCTCTACAAGTGTTTCTTCAAGGAAGAAGTAAGTGAATGAATATGTGTCGAAGTAAAAAATGATTTCTGGGACACCATAAGCAGTTAGTATCCATAATTGGTGAAGAAAGAACCAAAAAAGGAAGTACTTTAACCTGAAAAGGAAGGATACTAACTAGTACCATGAAACCATATTAAAGTATAAAACTCATTGGTGAAGGTAAATATATTTAACAGTATATTTACCTTCACCAATGGATATATAGATACACACATATATATACACCATATATTTACCTTCATCTATATGTATTTTTGGAGAAGGCAATGGCACCCCACTCCAGTGTTCTTGCCTGGAGAATCCCAGGGACGGGGGAGTCTGGTGGGCTGCCGTCTATGGGGTCGCACAGAGTCAGACACGACTGAAGCGACTTAGCAGCAGCAGCATATATATATTTATATATACATATATATGGAGAGAGAGAGATACACACATTGTACATCTTAAATATAATTTTCATTTGTCAAAATACATGCAAATTTTAAAAGAAGCAATAAACAAAAACAAAAGAAAAGCTTATTTGAACATCAAGATGAGCAGCTTCTCTCCCATTAATGAATGTGCTACTTTTAGCTATTCCCTGTCTCCATGGTAAAAGGAAATCTACTGAAGATAAGAAAGTAGAACAAACACTTCTAAAATATAACAAGCTGACAGAGTTATTTCATTTCTAGCCTCAGGACTTCCTTCTGCACTAGTCTCCAACTCTAAAAAAATTTGTTTGTACTCCTAAGAGGTGAGGCTGGGATGTCACCTCCGATAGGTTCAGAAGGATAATTGCCTCCGATCAAGTTGTCTGGCAGTTGTCACTTGCTAGTATCATCACAAGGCTCCTTAAGTCAAGAATCTGTTTGAAGTGTTAGTTGCTCACTCGTGTCCGACTCTCTGTGACCCCACAGACTGCGGCTCGCCAGGCTCTTCTGTCCACGGGATTCTCCAGGAAAGAATACTGGAGCTGGTTGCCATTTCCTTCTCCAGGAGATCTTCCCAACCCAGGCTTCCCTGGAGGCTCAGTGGTAAAGAATCTGACTGCCAAGAATCTGTTCAACAGAAACAAAAAAGAAATTGCTCCTTCCTAAATGTTCCATTTTCCTAAGCAGATAGCTACTTTTTTCACTGACTTAAAGGGTTTTCTTTTTTTTCAATATAAATTTATTTATTTTAATTGGAGGCTAATTACTTTACAATATTGTAGTGGTTTTGCCATACATTGACATGAATCCACCACGGGTGTACATGTGTTCCCCATCCTGAACCCCCCTCCCACCTTCCTCCCCATACTGTCCCTCTGGGTCATCCCAGTACACCAGCCCCGAGCATCCTGTATCATGCATCGAACCTGGACTGGCGATCCGTTTCACATATGATAATATACATGTTTCAATGCCACTCTCCCAAATCATCTCACCCTCGCCCTCTCCCACAGAGTCCATAAGACTGTTCTATACATCTGTGTCTCTTTGGCTGTCTCGCATACAGGGTTATCATTACCATAATTCTAAATTCCATATATATGCATTAGTATATTGTATTGGTGTTTTTCTTTCTGGCTTACTTCACTCTGTATAATAGGCTTCAGTTTCATCCACCTCATTAGAACTGATTCAAATGTATTCTTTTCAATGGCTGAGTAATATTCCATTGTGTATATGTACCACAGCTTTCTTTTCCATTCATTTGCTGATGGACATCTAGGTTGCTTCCATGTCCTGGCTATTATAAACAGTGCTGCGATGAACATTGGGGTACACGTGTCTCTTTCAATTCTGGTTTCCTTGGTGTGTATGCCCAGCAGTGGCGTTGCTGGGTCGTATGGCAGTCCTATTTCCAGTTTTTTAAGGAATCTCCACACTTTTCTCCATAGTGGCTGTACTAGTTTGCATTCCCACCAATAGTGTAAGAGGGTTCCCTTTTCTCCACACCCTCTCCAGCATTTATTGCTTGTAGACTTTTGGATTGCAGCCATTCTGACTGGCATGAAATGGTACCTCATTGTGGTTTTGATTTGCATTAAAGGATTTTCAACTGAAATACTATATATAGTAGCATTTTCTTGTACAGAGAGTAATACGCCCATGTATTAGAAGAAATAAACATGCTTATTTACAAAGTTTATGGAACATTTCCCCAAATACTTTAGACCTTTCATTTCTCAATAAGGGACTGAGCTTTGTCCATCAGTTTGAAAAAAATTGTAATACATTGCCTTAACTTAATTATTTACGGATTTAACTTTCTTGAGTGTTGGGAGGGCTATGAATAAATAGAAATAGCCTTAAATTTTGCAAAAACTCTATGTTTGAGTTCCTTGCACCAATACCTATCAGAGAGATAGTGAAGGAATAAGAAAACAGTGATGGAGGGAGAGAAGGAAAGAGTGAGGACCATGGCTATTGCTTGAAACTTTTATTTCCATGTCTAGTTTTCAAGATCTGTTCTTATTTTTACATTTTATAGAAAATAGGTTTTGGAGGGCAGATACTGAACCTATCCATTTATTTGAAATACTTGATATACTATCCATTTAAACACCTGAAAGAAAACAATCCATCAACATCAGAAAGTTTCAGAAATAATGAGTTGCACTAAAACAATAACTTAAAGACTGGAGTTTTTAATTTTCTCCCAGACAATTGGAAATTTTTTGATATAGCCTTTTAAGTTATTCTAAGATTCTCTGAAACATACAAATATAAAATAAATCACAAATAGCATAACATATAACTGCAATATACTCTAATGGTAACTCCAATTCTTATTCACCAGATTATAGGTGACATACCTAAACAGCTGTGCCAGTACTGAGTCTGGGTTTGTCTTTCTCCTGTCCTAAATTTATATTTCTAAGACTTGTTGATTTTTTTTCAACACCCTCACACTGCGCTATTCCACAGTAGTCACTTTCAGGTAACAGGACAATACATTCAAGGTGGAGAGTTTTGTACACTTTGCATTTGTTCAAATTCAGAGCTGCAAATGCAAGCTTTCCATCTCAGCCATCAGAGCTTCATCAACCACATTTCTATTGTTCTTGTTATTTCTGTTTCTGTTCTGAATTACTCTTCTATAAGTCCTTATGCAAGAAGTAGAGGTGACACTTTCATCTGACTAGTGTCAAATGCTCTAAGCCTTCTTGCCTGGATCACCAGATAACGGTGGAAGCGTTGGGACACTGCTGTAGCTTTCAGAATTAATCAACCCTGCTCTCACTCAAGCACTGTCCTCAAGGTGCCGTTAGTGTTGAATTCTAAGTAGGATTGTTTTATTATTATTATTTATTATTTTTTACAGATTTATTGAGATATAGTTGACATAAAACATTGTAAGACACATTCTTGATCTGAATCTCAGATTAGTGTATCATAACTTGGCTTCTTAACCAGCTCTTAGTCCCCAGTGAACATTTTTGAAAGGTGTTGATTAATTATTTAATGAGGAACATAGTCTACACACCCCAATTTACTCAACAAACTTTCCCCAAGTTTCTTAGCACCTTTGGATATAATTAAAACAGAAACTGATTGTGGGATGTCAAGCTCCCCTTTTCCCACTAAAGCCAGAGGAATTCAGAAGTCTAAGATTGGTACAAATGAGGGTTCGATTTCAATCTAAGGATCTAATGCTTGACTTTAAAAGTTTAACTTTAGTATCATAGTTAATAGTTGTCTTATTTTTAAGAGGTTTTAGAATAGACCGTTTTTGTATAAGTATTTGTTGAGAATCCACTAAATACCTGGCAACTAAAACCGGAATGTCATTGTCATAGTTCCCATGCAGCTTGCAACATAGAATCAAGGCAGCTAGCTGAACAAGAAGTTAGGACAAAGACTGATGTGCGTTATGACAGAGGAAATTCAGGCAGTCTGGTGTCAAGTAAAAGTCAAGAAAAAGAGTCTTCTGAAAGAAGTGCTAGATAAGAAGTTACCAAAGGGTGGGTGAGTTGACGTTGGGAAAGGAGTAGGGATGGAAGGATGCTTGGAACATTCTCCAAAGCATTTGTTTGGGCAAATGAAAGCACAGTGAAGACGTGGAGCTGACAGAAGTTCAGAATGATTGGAATTCAGAGGAGAGGGTGGAGCGACATTAGATGAAGTTGAAACCCAAGGCTGAGAGAGAGGAGAAAACTGCAAGCCGGGTTAAAGAATTTCCCCCCAAGGGATACAGGAAGTTATTGAAGGGATTTTTATTTTAGGAAAAAAAAAAAAACACATCAATGGCAACAATGTGGTCAACAGACTAGGGGCAAGTTAGGATGTAGGAGACCAGGCAAGAGGCTGTGAAAGGTCGTGATGATTCAGATTTGGAAAATGACAGAGGGAGGGCTGGCCAGGAGGTGCCAGCAGTAAAGCTGCTAGTGCAGGAGACGAAAGAGATGCAGGTTCAATCCCTGGATCAGGAAGAGCCCCTGGAGGAGGGCATGGCAACCCACGCCAGTATTCTTGCCTGGAGAATGAATGGTCAGAGGAGCCTGGCGGGCTACAGTCCATGGGGTCCCTAAGAGTCGAACACGACTGAAGCAACTTAGCACACACACACACACACACACACACAGAGTGGCATGAGAAAGAGAAATGAATGGAGTCTGGAGATATTTTACAAAGTCAAATAAACTGGTTGGAGGGGAAGGGAAGGGAGAAGAAAAATGGGAAAAGGATAAGGAAGAATCAAGATGATAGCTTGCAAGTGAAGTTATTACTGAACTCAAAAATATGATTTGAGGAATTTAAGCATAGAGCTCTGTATTCATCAAAGTCTAAAAACAGTTTAAAAGATTCAGAATCTTTCTTGTTCAATGATTCTATAGGTATATATCTCCTAGTCATTTGGTGCTAAGAGAAAATTTCATTTTTCAAGTCATTTCTAGCTCTGAGTTAAATCCACAGTACTATCTGTAAACCAACCATCATCAAATTCAGACTTCAATTAGCCACCCCTACATGTAGGGAAAAATCAATATTCACAATTTTAACATTATAAAATACTTCTATGTAAATATTTATCTACTTAGAATAATTTGAGAAACTGTAAATTGGGATAATTTTGATGCAAAATAGTTTGAATAAAGCAATAAAGTATATTATCTACATGACATTATATATTCTATAACAGATGAAGAATTAATATATTCTTTACATAAAAACAATTGAAAAAAATCTTAATGAATTCCAAGTTATATTCCATTTTAAAAGATTATCAAAGGAATACAGAATATTAATATATTCAAGGCACAGAGAATATTCAATATTTATATATGATTCTTTTAAAAACATTAATTTCATGGTTTATAGCCACAGATATTACTGATGAGAAAAAGATGCTGAAAGCAGTCTACCAACAGTTCCTATAAGTATCATGAATGTTATAGAAAGAGTGAAATAAAAATGCTGAAAATAAACATTGGAATTTTGTCCTTCTCAGTATCAACATACTGGGAATATATTTTAGAAACCCAACATTAATAGAGAGGAATGCAATGAAGTCCTAGTAATCAACATATCATTGTGAAATACTGAGATTTTTCTAACTTTTCCCCCCAAAATAGTCATTCAATTCAGTTCAGTTCAATCTCTCAGTTCTGTCTGACTCTTTGCGACCCACAGCATGCCAGGCATCCCTGTCCATCACCAACTCCAAGGAGCTTACTCAAACTCATATCCATTGAGTCAGTGATGCCATCCAGCCATGTCATCCTCTGTCATCCCCGTATGTTCCCGCCTTCAATCTTTCCAGCACCAGGATCTTTTCCAATGAGTCAGTTCTTTGCATCACGTGGCCAAAGGATTGCAGTTTCAGCTTCAGCATCGGTCCTTCCAATGAATATCCAGGACTGATTTCATTTAGGATTGACTGGTTGGATCTCCTTGCAGTCCAAAAAGAGTCTTCTCCAACACCACAGTTCAAAAGCATCAATTCTTATGTGCTCAGCTTACTTTATAGTCCAACTCTCACATCCATACATGACTACTGGAAAAACCATAGCTTTGACTAAATGGACCTTTGTTGGTAAAGTAATGTCTCTGTTTTTTAATATTCTGTCTAGGTTGGTCATAACTTTTCCTTCAAGGAGCAAATGTCTTTTAACGTCATGGCTGCAGTCACCATCTGCAGTGATTTTGATGCCCCCCAAAATAAAGTCTCTCCCTATTTCCATTGCATCCCCACCTATATGCCTTGAAGTGATGGGACTGGAGGCCATGATAGTAGGTTTCTGAATTCTTAGTTTTAAGCCAACTTTTTCACTCTCCTCTTTCACTTTCCTCAAGAGGCTCTTTCATTCTTCTTTGCTTTCTGCCATAAGGGTGGTGTTATCTCCATATCTGAGGTTATTGATATTTCTCCCAGCAACACTGATTCCAGCTTGTGCTTCATCCAGCCTGGCATTTCACATGATATTCTCTGCATAAAAGTTAAATAAGCAGGGTGATGATATACAGCTTTGATGTACTCCTTTCCCAATTTGGAACCAGTCTATTGTTCCATGTCCAGTTCTAACTGTTGCTTCTTGACCTGCATACAGATTTCTCAGGAGGCAGGTAAGGTGGTCTGGTATTCCCATCTCTTTCAGAATTTTCTAGTTTGTTGTGATCCACACAGTCAAAGGCTTTCGTATAGTCAATAAAGCAGAAGTAGATGTTTTTCTGAAACTCTCTTGCCTTTTTGATGATCCAACGAATGTTGGCAATTTGATCTCTGGTTCCTCTGCCTTTTCTAAAACCAGCTTGAACATATGGAAGTTCACGGTTCATGTACTGTTAAAGCCTGGCTTGCAGAATTTTAAGCATTACTTTGCTAGCATGTGGGATGATTGAAATTGTGTGGTAGTTTGAGCATTCTTTGGCATTGCCTTTCTTTGGGATTGGAATGAAAACTGACCTTTTCCAGTCCTGTGGCCCCTGCTGAGTTTTCCAAATTTGCTGGCATATTGAGTGCAGCACTTTAGCAGCAGCATCTTTTAGGATTTGAAATAGCTCAACTGGAATTCCATCACTTCCACTAGCTTTGTTCACAGTGATGCTTCCTAAGGTCCACTTGACTTCACATTCCAGGATGTCTGGCTCTAGGTGAGTGATCACACCATCGTGGTTATCTGGGTCATGAAGATCTTTTTTATATAGTTCTTCTGTGTATTCTTGCCACCTCTTCTTAATATCTTCTGCTTCTGTTAGGTCCATACCATTTCTGTCCTTTATTGAGCCCATCTTTGCATAAAATGTTCCTTTGGTATCTCTCATTTTCTTGAAGAGATCTCTAGTCTTTCCCATTCTATTGTTTTCTTCTATTTCTTTGCATTGATCACTGAGGAAGGCTTGCTATTCTTTGGAACTCTGCATTCAAATGGGTATATCTTTTCTTTTCTCCTTTGCCTTTCACTTCTCTTCTTTTCTCAGCTATTTGTAAGGCCTCCTCAGACAACCATTTTGGCTTTTAGTGTTTCTTTTTCTTAGGGATGGTTGATCACCACCTTATATACAATGTCACAAACCTCCATCCATAGTTCTTCAGGCACTCTGTCTATTAGATCTAATCCCTTGAATCTATTTGTCACTTCCACTGTATAATCATAACGGATTTGATTTAGGTCATACCTGAATGGTCTAGTGGTTTTCTCTACTTTCTTCAATTTCAGACTGAATTTTGCAATAAGGAGTTCATTATTTGAGTCACAGTCAGCTCCCAGTCTTGTTTTTTGCTGACTGTATAGAGCTTCTCTGTCTTTCACTGCAAATAATATAATCAATCTGATTTTGGTACTGACCATCTGGTGATGTCCATGTATAGAGTCCTCCTTTGTGTTGTTGGAAGAGGGTGTTTGCTATGACCAGTATATTCTCTTGGCAAAACTCTGTTAGCCTTTGTTCTGCTTCATTTCGTACTCCAAGGCCAAATTTGCTTATTTCCAGGTATTTCTTGACTTCCTACTTTTGCATTCCGGTCCCCTATAATGAAAAGGACATCTTTTGGGGTGTTAGTTTTAGAAGGTCTTGTAGGTCTTCATAGAACTGTTCAACTTCAGCTTCTTCAGCATTACTGGTTGGGGCATAGAGTTGGATTACTGTGATATTGAATGGTTTACCTTGGAAACGAACAGAGATCATTCTGTCATTTTTTAGATTGCAGCCAAGAACTGCATTTCGGACTCTTTTGTTGACTGTGAGGGCTACTCCATTTCTTCTAAGGGATTCTTGCCCACAGTAATAGATATAATGGTTATCTGAGTTAAATTCACCCATTTCAGTCCATTTTAATTTACTGTTTCCTAAAATGTTGATAGTCACTTTTCCATCCCCTGTTTGACCACTTCCAATTTACCTTGATTCATGGACCTAACATTCCAGGTTCCTATGCAATATTGTTCTTTACAGCATTGGACTTTACTTCCACCACCAGTCACATCCACAACTGGGTGTTGTTTTTGCTTTGGCTCCATCCCTGTATTCTTTCTGGAGTTATTTCTCCACTGTTCTCCAGTAGCATACGTTCATCTTTCAGTGTCCTATCTTTTCACCTTTTCATGCTCTCTTTCTTCACTCCACTCCCCGCTCATCCTCCCCAGCATAGAGGGAAGGTCATTTAAGGACAAATGAGAAAATTGTTGTCTGCAAGCCCAGGAAGAAAGTCCTCACCAAACACCAATCCTGACAGCAACTAGTTCTTGGACTTCCAGCCTCCAGAACAATGGCAGAGTAGAACGAGGTGTGCTCATATTCTCCTGCGAGAACTCCAAAATTACAACTTGCTTCTGAACAACCAGGAGAAGGCAATGGCACCCCACTCCAGTACTTTTGCCTGGAAAATCCCATGGATGGAGGAGCCTGGAAGGCTGCAGTCCATGGGGTCGCTGAGGGTCGGACATGAATGAGTGACTTCACTTTCACTTTTCACTTTCATGCATTGGAGAAGGAAATGGCAACCCACTCCAGTGTTCTTGCCTGGAGAATCCCAGGGACGGGGGGAGCCTGGTGGGCTGCCATCTATGGGATCACACAGAGTCGGACATGACTGAAGTGACTTGGCAGCAGCTGAACAATCCTCTACAGGAGAATGTTGGATTCCCATCAAAAAAAGATACCCCACATCCAAGGGCAAAAGAGAAGCCCAGCAAGATGGTAGGAGGGGTGAAATCACATTTAGAATCAAACCCCATACCTGCCAGAGATGCTCAGAGGGCACAAACAAAACCTTGTGCACATCAGGAGATCCCACAGAGACTGAGCCGCGCCTGCCTTTGAGTGTTTGAGTGTCTCCTACAGAGGTACGGGTCAGCAACGGCCTGCCATAGGGGCAGGGGCTCTGGGTGCAGCAGACCTTGTATGGCATAAGCCCTTTTGGAATAACCCCACCACAGAGCTGCCAGAACTTACACAGGACTGGGGAAACAGAGTCTTGGAGGGCACAAACAAAACCTATGCACACCAGGGCCCAGGAGAAAGGAGTAGTGACCCCTCAAGAGACTGACTCAGACTTGTCCATGAGTGTCCAGGAGTCTCCAGTGGAGGCGTGGGTCGGCAGTGGCCTGCTGCAGGGTCTGGGGCACTGAGTGCAGCAGTGCATGCATGGGTCCTTTTGAAGGAGGTTGTCATTATCTTTACCTCCACCATAGTTTGGCCTCAGGTCAAACAACAGGGAGGGAACACAGCCCCGCCCACCAACAGAAAATTGGATTAAACATTTACTGACCATGGCCCTGCCCATCAGAACAAGACCCAATTTCCCCCTCAGTCAGTCTTTCCCATCAGGAAGCTTCCATAGCCTCTTATCCTTATCCATCAGAGGGCAGAAAGACTGAAAACCACAATCACAGAAAACTAACCAATCTGATCACATGGACCACAGCCTTGTCTAACTCAATGAAACTATGAGCCGTGAGGTGTAGAGCCAACCAAGACGGACAGGTCATGGTGGAAAGTTCTGACAAAACGTGGTCCACTGGAGAAAGGAATGGCAAACCACATCAGTATTCTTGCTGTGAGAACCCCATGAACATTATGAAAAAATAATCATTACACAGCTACAATAGTAAAGGGTCTGGAAGCCTATCCTGAGTATGTATGTGCGTCAATAA